>NC_058163.1:7510434-7819103 GCF_020080835.1 Cotesia glomerata | reverse complement strand
TACAATTGTCAATGATAACACTTATTATTTTGTGACTAATTAATTTTATTACCATTTCAAATAGTAGGAGTTAATATTTTCGTATAGTAAATACTATTGAGCAAGATCACGTCAAGTGGACCCCCCATTTACCACTTGATCATAAAAATTTAATCTATATATATTTTTTATTAGTACTTATGATGGAAAATTGATCCCCCAAACGATTCTTCAAAATTTTGATTTTAACAATTTTTTTTTTTATAATGAAAATTTTAAGCACTTTTAATTAAAAAATGGATTAAAAATTAACCGTAAGAGATAAATTTGTAAAATTTTCAGGATCCATGGTCAAATATCTATATTTTAAGAATATATTCACGAATTAAAATTATTTATTTATTTTCGTATTGTTAATTAACTTTTAAGTTAACAAATGAAAATTTAACTAACTTCTCGAGCAAAAAATGCATTGTTTTTTTATCGGTCACATACTTTATCCATTTAAGTTTAAAATTCCGGAATAAAATTTCACTGCTCGCCATTAGTTTAAACAAAATTAATTTATTTATGACAGCGCGCCAGGCGCCGAGCGCTGTGGAAATGCCGCGCTGCCGAGCGTCTTGAACTACATTAACGCTTTTATCAGTGATAATTTATAATAACATTACAAAATATTATTATAAAACAAATTTTATTATTATTTATCTTATAATTTATTATAATTATTATTAATAAAATTTAATTTTTTTCAACAATGTTATAAAGAAAATACAATCATAACATACTGAATAGAACAAACAAGCTTAAATGATTAAATAATATATTCTGTAGTCAGTTATTTTTATTTTTTTTTTAAAACTCTGTTAATTAACACTGTTTCATCTTCTGAAACGAGCCTACATTCTAATGAAAAATTTTCCAATGGTTTGTAATAATGGAATTGGCGAGTATTTTTTATTGTTGTTAAGCGTTCAAATCGTGGTTGGTATTTTTTTTTCATGTAGCTCATGATCTTTAATAGTACAGAAAGCAAAATTAATTTTCTTAAAAGAACTTTCGGCCCACTGAAAAAAGGAAAATGCTGATGTTATGTGGTTATTCTTATCACGTTGAAGACTAGCACGATAAGCTTGTCTCTTTACACTTCCTGCCAAGCCATCACACGCTCCTTTGCCATGAGATGTAGCGAAAAAAGTCCAATCAGCATCAACACCAAAATCATTTTTATGATTAACTAAATTGGCAAAATTATATTTATTTTTATATTGTGAAGCTGCTCCATCGGAAAAATACTTGATTTTTTTAATTTTGTCGGCACCAAATTTAGTTTTTAAAAATTCTATCAATTTAGTATTAAACAAATGTACTGAACTTGCATCGTGACTAACTTTTTCTGATATCACAACAAAATTCTCATGCTTCATTTCTCCATTTACTTTAAAATAAATGACATAAGGGTGAAGTGTAGCTTGATCATTGGACCAATGGTGTGATTGAATAGCATCTTGATTTTGTTATTTACTCCAATACGCGAAAAACAAATGAAAATCGTAATTGAGCGGTTTTTGTTATTGTTAACTAAAAATGGAGTGTTGACTAGTAAATTTAAAAATAATAATTTACTAAATTACCTAAAAGAAAATACACATAGACCGAAACAGTTTTAAAAATTTAAAATTGATTATTTTTTTTTTTAATTTCCGCTGTTTGGCAAAAATAAGAAGAAATTTTGATTACATTCCTTATAACATTGTTAAAAAAAAATTAAATTTTATTAATAATAATTATAATAAATTATAAGATAAATAATAATAAAATTTGTTTTATAATAATATTTTGTAATGTTATTATAAATTATCACCGATAAAAGCGTTAATGTAGTTCAAGACGCTCGGCAGCGCGGCATTTCCACAGCGCTCGGCGCCTGGCGCGCTGTCATAAATAAATTAATTTTGTTTAAACTAATGGCGAGCAGTGAAATTTTATTCCGGAATTTTAAACTTAAATGGATAAAGTATGTGACCGATAAAAAAACAATGCATTTTTTGCTCGAGAAGTTAGTTAAATTTTCATTTGTTAACTTAAAAGTTAATTAACAATACGAAAATAAATAAATAATTTTAATTCGTGAATATATTCTTAAAATATAGACATTTGACCATGGATTCTGAAAATTTCACAAATTTATCTCTTACGGTTAATTTTTAATCCATTTTTTAATTAAAAGTGCTTAAAATTTTCATTATAAAAAAAAAAATTGTTAAAATCAAAATTTTGAAGAATCGTTTGGGGGATCAATTTTCCATCATAAGTACTAATAAAAAATATATATAGATTAAATTTTTATGATCAAGTGGTAAATGGGGGGTCCACTTGACGTGATCTTGCTCATTATTAATTTTTCTCCGTGTAAGTATGGAATAAGCGGGAAGTTGCATAGATGGCTTTCAGGGTCTACCGTTTTGCTAATTTTTTTATGATAAAAATAATTGCGTATTCTTAATGAATATATCAATTACACAAATTTCTAGGCTAATATTTTTAAAAATAAAACAAAAAGTCATATAAAATAAATTCCAACTGCTGTCAGTCATTATTTAAACATTTTTAAAACTAACCTAATTCTTGACTGTCATATAAACTACACAAAAATTTTAAACTAATCAAACTATACAAAAAATTCGTATTTATGTTTATAACAATAATATACGAAAAAACTAAAAAAAAAAAATAATCTGCAATAACATATAATTAAGATTTAATCAAAAACAACTAATAATCATCTATAAACCATAGCAATATAGATATTCGATATCCGAATCCATGTGGATCGTGATAATCACGATCCACTAGATTGGAAGTATGCGCATCTAAAGTATAGTCATACGTGGATCGTGATCATCACTATACTGTATCGTAATAATAGCAACACTTTTTTTTCCGTGTAGTTCCGTTGATGGTGCCTCAAAACACGAACTCTTTCTTTTTCCGAGGCTTCAACAATTTCGGATCTGTACACAGAAAGAAACATTTCTTGACTGGAGAACAAAATTGTTGGCTCAAGAAAATTTTCGGGTGCCTGAGGGAAGGCCGAAGTTGTGTTGGCCAAAGTAAAAATTTTTCTTGAAATTTTATTCTTGGTGGACGTAATTTTTTCTTAATTCAAATTATCATAAATACTTGATACAATAAATTTTTACATTTGATCAAGATTTTTAGATACTTTAGGGAAGCAGCGCCACCTACTTCAGCTAAAAAAAAAATTTTGTCACCTTTAGAAAATTTTTCTAATAAATATTTGATACCAATTTTATATTATTTTAGCGTGCAATTATACATATTGATTGAAAAAAAATGATTCAATATTATTTGATCTTCCCATTTGACATGTTAATCAATAAAAATATTAATGAAAATTAACTTCTATCTTTATTGTAACGGGTTGGTACCGTCCCTTGGTCACCCCTTTATTGAAATTTAATAATTAAGGGCGCCACTGGAATTTTTATCACGGTTTCCAGAACCGGTCCAAGCAAGAGAGATATCACAGGGTCGAGAGAAATAATATAAATTTGACATAAATAATAACAAGTAGATTTGACATTGATCATGAATTTATTTTCTTAATTTTACATAATTAAATTCTATTTTAATTCTCACACACACTCACATGCCCGAAAAATTTTCTTAATCCTAACAGTACCCTCTGAAGGAGCGTCTATACTGTAGTTTCTATCATAGTTTCTTATTCCTACGATACCCTCATAAAGAGCGTCTATATCATAGTTTCTATCATAGTTGCTTATTCCTGACGGTACCCTCATATGGAGCATCTATACCGCAGTTTCTACCTAAGTCGCGCTGTCCACAGGACCCTCACGCTCTAAGACTCTAGATTTGACCTTGGGTGGTCGCCCGGACCCCTGCCCAAGGTTCAAACCGTCCTTAGCCCTTTCGCTGTCGCCCGAACCCTCACTACGGGACTAAGGAACCTGAAGTCGACTAGGACAGAGGAGGATACCATGACACTAGTCGACAACCTGCTAATACTAACCTCCTCGACAGCCCGTGAACGAGGAGTATATAATGTAAATTTAATTTTCCATACACACACACACACACAATATAATAATTTCATCCAAACACACTCTTGACTCTAATTAACAATCATTTTTAAAATTCTTAAATACTTTTTTTACAACATGACTTCCTGGG
Organism: Cotesia glomerata; assembly: GCF_020080835.1. NCBI lineage: Eukaryota > Metazoa > Arthropoda > Insecta > Hymenoptera > Braconidae > Cotesia > Cotesia glomerata. The sequence continues at coordinate 7,814,906 of NC_058163.1, read as the reverse complement.
AATCAATTTTCCCGGTCCCTAACTTGACTTCGATAAATAATTTTATTTAATTTTGGTCGCTTAGTTATTAATATCACAGCAGCGTTTTATTCAACCAAAATTTTAGATTAATTAAAATTTACTCGAATTCAAACTGCCTGAATAATCGGCTTATGTCTATTTTGAATTCCAGTAAGAATTTGAGACTTAGTCGTCAACTTGGCTAAATTTTTCCAAGGCTAAATTTTTATGTTAATTATTTTTGAAACTTATCATACTGGAATTTGACAATTTTATTTATCGAAGTTTTTGAACAATTTTGATCTATTGACAATTTCGCTTGTAATTTTTTTATAAATTAATTTACTGCTTGACAATTGTAATTTTCTAAATTAAAGAATTTTATTTTATTTAAAAAATTTTTGATATTTTCCCAAAGTTAATTTTAATGAATAATTTTCATTTTAAATTTTAATTTATTTTTAATTGTTGATTTTATTAATCAATTTTAATCTAACTTGGATAAATCTCTAATTTTAATTCCCTTTAGTTTTATTTTAATTTATAATTTATAATAAATTTAATCGACAGAATTTCTCTCAGATGAATGACGCAATTTAACTCAAATTTGTCGATATTAAACTTTCTGATTTTATAAATTTTAACTTAAACTTATTTGACCAATTTTATAGAAATATTAATTTTAATTTTAACCTCTTTTATTTTTAATTTTGAAACTTTTCGACTTGTCAAATTTTCTATTTATTCAAATTTCATTTTAACTAATTTTAACTTCGACTTATAATTTAAATATTTTATTTGAATTCGGATAATTAATTAATTAATCAAGTAGGGTGATTGGAAGATGGAACCTGGCCTGTGCCTAGAATTTCCGGGGGCGACGCAATAATTTACCGAGGTTAAATTTTCTGTACCTGAGAAATTTTTGAAGATTTCTTTTCTTTTAATTCGGCTTCCGTTGTCGTTTCTGTGGCCTTCGGTCTAGGCAAATTTTGTCCGCCAAATTACACAGCTCTATCAGGTATCTCGGATCTGGTTAATTGCGTCGTAGCTCGGGATTTAGTCAACGGTAAATTAAATCTGTTTTCCAAGATCTCGTGCTGGTGTCTCGGGCTCCGGCTTCACAATGTCGCTTTTCGGTGCGCCAACTTCACTTGCCCCTGGTGTGGAATTATCCCTACCCGCGGAACGCTTATTTTCTAGGCCCCGGAACTTATGTTAATTTTTATTGTTACTGCGCGAGCATCCTAGACCACAGCGCCCTGTGATCCGTCGATAACTAACCGCGGCTAGGGTGAGGACCTTCAACGGATAATGAAGGAGCCCCGTGACATTATATTTAATTTTTTGGAGCAAGAGAGAAATTTTCTCAAGACAAGAAAATTTACTTCTATCAAAAACTAAATTTTTTGGAGCAAGAGACTGAATTTTCTCAAGACAACAAGATTTTCTTGACTTGAATAAATTTTTTTGGATCAAGATACATATTTCTTAAAGCAAGAGAATTAATTTTGTTGGAATAAGTGAAATTTCTTATGTCAAAAAATAATTTTTTTTTCGCTCAAGTGAACCTTTTTTTCTGTGTAATAATAAAAATAAAGTTTCAACATAGAAAATATAATTTAATGATAATACAACAGATATTTAAATCGCGTTTTCATATAATGAGTAATTACCCAGGTAAAATAAATTATGTGCAATTATATATAATTACTAGCTGTTACCCGCCCGCTCCGTTGGACACTTATAATTGTATTTAGAAATTAATAAAATTGTATTTTTAGACCTAGACTTGAAATTTAATTGGAGTATTGTTTTGACTTACACAGATCCTAAATTCCATCGGATTGGCCTGTACCTTTTATTCATGTGATTATTCTAGCTAATAGTTATTGTAATTTTCAATGTGCTATCACTATAACATTCCTGTGGCCATCTTCCAAAAATGAATAATAATTGACATAAAGAAAAAAAATTTTTAAATCAGTTGACCTTGAGGGCCATCTCTGTAATTTCCTGTTTCTCTAAGATTCTATCAAATTTTATATCTATAGAAACTGTATTTGAAGAATATGAATTTTTTTGACAACCATCACTCCCGCACTGTTATGTTAGGGAGGAATTTCGTAAGATCCTATTTGAGATGATTTCTACATTATAAATAAAAGGTCCCAACAAAACTTCGAGTCCATAAATACTATTGGTTGAAAATGAGAGCTCCTCGAGCTCCAAATGTATTTATTAAACAACTGTAACTTTTGAATGCGTCATTCGATTTTGTTTTTTGAAAAAACATTCGGTGCAGTTTTTAAAGCACAAAAAGAAAATGTACAAGTTTTTATTGATCGGTTGAAGAAACTGGAGAATATCTTAAAAAAATACCGAAAAAAAAAAATTTTGTGAATTTCTAAACAACAATAACTTTTAAATGCGTCGTTCGATTTTTATTTTAAAAAAAGCATTGGACGCAGTTTTTAAGCAAAAAAATGTATACATGGTTTCATTATGATTTTTTCGTACGCTTTAAAGTTATTTTTAAAAAAAATAAAAATTCAAATTTTTGGAGTTTACTACTTAAGAATCGATTTTCATATAAGCCGCCCGGTATGAGAAAATTATGGAGAGTAAAACCTACTCATCAAATGCCCGACTAGAAATTATATTGGGAATACCCAAGGTATACATCTGGGCCCCATTGGGTTCCAATCCCATATAATTAACATTTAATCAAAAACAACTAATAATCATCTATAAACCATAGCAATATAGATATTCGATATCCGAATCCATGTGGATCGTGATAATCACAATCCACTAGATTGGACATATGCGCATCTAAAGTATAGTCATACGTGGATCGTGGAGCGTGAAGGGGAAGGGGAAGGGGAAATCCCAATGAGGACCCAATGAAGAACCCAATTGAAAACGAAATAAATTATTGTCAATTTCTCTAGTTGGGATCCATATGGGATCTAAATGGGAATACCCAACGTGAAAATAAAAAATTTTTGGCACTTTTTTCCAGTTGGGATTCATGTGGGACCAAAGTGGAAATGCCCAATGTGAAATAACAAAATTTTTAGAAGTTTTTTCTAGTTGGGATTCATAGGAGACCAAAGTGGGAATACTTAGGGTGATAATGGAAAACTCAGTTTTTCAATTCATCACTTGCAAATGCATTATAATGTGAGCTTATATTATTAGCATATATTTGCTGTAAATTAATTAGAAATACAAATTAAAATTAGCCGTTAAGTATAGAAAAGAATTAGGAAAAAAATTCATTCAACATTGTTAAATAAAAACAATAAAATTTAGTTAAGCTTTTTCAAATTTTACATAACTTTATATTTTGAAAAATTTAGTTTTACGAGATTAAAAATAAATTGTAACGAATTGGGATGAATTCAAAGAAAATTTTAATCCGAATTGAAATTTAATCCCATTACTCGGAGTTTCAGAGTGAAGTAATTAAGCAATTCGCGCACGGAGTGAATCCGGAGTTTTTTTTTAGCAGAGTCATCCCAGATTAATTTGGGATAAATTTCAGATTAAATCCAAATACTAAGTTGTTCGACTAAAATACACTTTTATGTTGATAAAACAAGATTCATACGTGAAATTTTTTCTTCTCACTACGAAAAAAAATTTTAATTGAAAAAAATTTTTATTATCAATATGTAAAAATTCAATTTTTGAAGAATATCCAACTTTTGAGAAGATTCACATTTGCAAAAGAATTTATGTTGTAAAAATAATTAAAATTTTTATCCATATAGAAAAATTTGGTAATTACTTACAAGTGAGGTCAACCCAAGCAAAGCTGTGTTAAATTTTTTTTTTTTTCATCAAATTGAACAATTGTTTTTTAAATTATTCGTTTTTTTTTATGTACTTTAAAAAAAAATCAAAAAAAGATAAAATAGAAATTTTATCTAAAAACATGAAAGCCAAAATTTTTTCTAAATATCAAAGGCAAAAAAGCTATCGAAACCTTTATTTTTTTCTTTCACGACATTTTTTCATCATAAATGCGCCGTAAAAACAAGCAGAATAAAAAAAAATCGAAAATGTAATTTTTCACCTAGTTATGGCCCAATTTGGGGTTGACCCTACTTGTAAATAATTACCGAAAATAAAAAAAAAAAAATTGCACTTCAAAAAAATTTTAATTTTCTAGAAAAAATTTTTTTGCTAGTATAAGGAAGATTCCAAATCAATCGAACAGTTTTAAGGAATTTTATTTTTGATTCTTTCAATTTTTTTAAATTTTTCAGTAAACTTTTTTTTTTTTTAATGTTTCAATTTTCTATTTAATTTCTACAAAAATTGTATTTTTAAGTCAGTAAAGTGCATAAAAAAAAAAAAATAATTTCTTAAATTTGCAGTATAATATGAATAATGTCTCGGTAAACCACCTAAGTTAATGTATACGAAATAAGAATCCACTTTAATAGTACTCCTGCTTGGACCAGCGGTAACGTGAACAACTGAGGACCTAAAAGACGCAAGTTTGAGCCTAACTCACGCCAAGGATTTTTTCAATCAATAATTCCATTTCAATCCGAGATTAAATTCACTAATGAGTTCTAATATGATATGGGTATCTAATCCTGAATTATTTTTAATTTTTTCGAAAATTTTAATATTTTTTCTTTCAAAATTTAAATGGGGTTCTGATGGAGATTTCCCTATTGGGACCCAAGAGGGATTACCCAATGAGGGCCACATAGGGCTTTGCGTTACATCCCTATGTGTGGTCCCTATTGGGCAACCCAATGAGGACCCAATAGGTCTTACATTAAAATTTCTAGTCGGGTGGGATAGTGCACATTATACTGCGCGATAGCTTATAGTCTTGTCAACCAGTGCTTTTTTGGTCAACTTTTTTCTGCAGTCATCGAAAATTATAATTGAGGTGTCATTCGATTCGAAATGGGATCTAAATGATTTTTGAAAAAAATGAAGTTCCGCTTTCAAAAATTGCAAAGGTTATTAAGAATTAACTGTAAAAAAGGGGGTTTAGTTTTTTACAAATATCTTAAAAATAAAATTAAAAACTAATAAAAATTTAAAAAATTCAAAAAGAGGAGGAAATTTCCTAGAAAAAAGTCTGGACTCCCGGAACTGTAGGACCAATATTAATAATTTTCCCAGAGGGATAAAAATAGGGCTGAAAATGGGTGCTCTGGCTTGCGTAAGCCATGCCTACTTTGAACACTTGATTAATAAAAATTATTTTAACATATTAAATATAAAATTTAAGAAATGAAAAACATCAGGGGCTTACTGGATAGATAAATGAACAATAATCCGCCTGAAAAAATTCTTATCACAATTTTTCAATTAGTTATGCAATTGTTAATTAATAATTTTTTTTTCTGCTTGAACATGTACATTGCAAGTGTGATAATTGTTAAACTATAACTATTTGAGATTTTTTTCCTCTCTTGGAGCAATTTTTGGAAGGTTTCAGAATAGATCCCCGTTCGAAAAATTAAAAAATTTTTCAATTTTTTACTAATAATTTTCGTTGTTGCAAAATTAAAAACTTAAATTAATCATCAAAAAAATTTATTTTTTCAAAATATTATTAATGATCCGTTTTTATGTTGTCAGAAGCTGCACGGAAATATTTCTTTTTAATTTTTACTATTTACTGTTTAAAAAATTGTTATAAACAAATGCGTTGTTCATAAGATGATTGAAAATTTTTTTTATGAAATTTCAATCTTTGATACAAATAATGATTTTTAAAAGAAAAATTGTTCCTTAACCAATTTTTTGGAGTTTACTGGAGTTTACACATAATTTTTTTATTCATATCTATCGATATTAATTTGCGATTTAAAAATATTAACAAGTTAATAGCGTTAGCTATTTTGACGAATTTATTGCATAAATAATGAAAATAAATGTATCATGTATGCTTCGAATAATATAATAGTTAATTCCATTTACCATCATTTACTAATCTATATCATTATATATAATAAAACTAAGTTGATAAAATGTGCGTGCCGATAAAACTTAAAAAGGAGTTCCGGCACGATAAAGGGACTTATATAGTGTGATAGCCCTTTATCCCCCCTCGAACAATAAAGTTCCCGTTCTAACCTAAAGGGCGTGTTTTTAGAGATAAAAGGGCTTTTCCAACTCTTCAACTTGGCAATTAAGTGTAGTGTCACCATCTTTTGTCGAGTATTTGAACTTCTAATTAAGTAATTAGTTAACTTTAAAAATGTGAGACTATCATTGGTCTAAAATGGTCTAGATTATTTTAGAAATTTCTGGAATGATCTAGAAAGCTTTAATATGTATACCAATGTTCGAATCGGTTAAGAATGTTCTAAAAAATTCTAGAATATTCCAAAAAGTTCTAGAAAGATCTGGTAAGATCTGAAATTTACTTTTAGATTCTGATCAAATGAGAATGTTCTGAAAAATTCTCTGAAACTGCTCGAGGTCAAAGAATCACAGAAGCAAACTGCTACAAACCTGACAGAATTAACTACAAATGTTAGAAAAAATACTGAGTCAATTGCTGCTATCAGCTCAGATCTTTTGAATTTGAAAGAAACGCGAAAATCTGATTTGGAGCAAATTTCTAAAAGACTATCTAATATAGAGAAATCAGCACCTGTATCGTCTGTTCCTCAGCAAGTTTTGGGTAGCACTTCTGAACTGGTGATTTCAGGTATTCCTGATGCAGTTGCAAATCATTTAACACCAGGTGATATTTCAGCTGAAGTGTTGAAAAGTCTAGAGTTGCCAAATCTGATTGGTAGTGTCTTGAATGCTCGTAAATTTGAAAATAAAAATAAGCAATTGCGAAATCAGAATACATCTAATACTCACTCTTATATTATCTCATTGATGTCAACTCCTGCTCGTGATTTCATCGTCGATAAGAAGCGCAAGTTAGGAAATCTTTTAGCAAAAAAAGTTTTTCCTGTACAAGTTGATGAGGCTTTTAAAGGTTCTATCTACGTTAATGAATTTTTGCTTCCTGAGACTTATCGATTGCTACTGAAAACCAAAGAAAAGGCGAAAAATAGAAATTTCAAATTTGTCTGGGCTAAATGTGGGCAAATTTTTGTTAAGAAGGATGAGGATTCAGAAAGGCTTATTTTAAATCATAAATCTGATCTCGCAAAGCTTGATTAACATCTAACTGATTCTGCGAATATCTCTATTGAGAATACTTTCTCATTATTAACTGTACTAAGTTTAAATATAAATAGTATTATTGGTCACATTGCTCAGTTCATTGATTTAGTTGATAATACAAAACCTGACATTATTATCCTTGTGGAAACCTGGTTAAAACCTACCTTAGATGATGAAATTTTTTCATTGGATGACTATTTTATCTTTCGTAGGGACAGAATCCTGAAGCATACAGATACTGATCGCTATATTCAAGGTGGAGGTGTGGCTTGTCTTATTCACAAATCATTAAAAGCTAAAGTACTCCATATTTCAACTTCTGATCATATAAGTCAACCGGAGTATCTCATTGTTGACGTAATTTTAACTACAGGATCTCATCTTCTGCTATCTTGCATTTACCGAAGACCAAAAGGACTCTTTCTCAATGAGTTCTTTGATATTTATTCCAGACTTGCATCAAACTATAATAACATTATTATCGCTGGTGATTTAAATTGCAACTTGTTGGAAGATACCTACACTTCGAACCATCTAAAGAATTTCATAGTTGAATCGTCACTTCATTGTGTACCCTTTGGTGCTACTTTTCACAAAAACAATTGTGATTCCTGGTTAGACGTCATTTTACTGGATAATGAAACCAAGTTATCCTCGTTTATGAAGTCTGAGTTTCCATTTATTGATGGTCATGACTACTTACTCTGCCAATACAGATTGGATAGCTTAAAACCTCTTCCAAAGAGATTAACCTTCAGGAACTTTAAAAACTGTGATCACCTGGCCTTATCAATGTCGCTGATGGATGCGTTGAAAATTGACAGTTTTGTGCTTGAAAATTCTAATCCTGATGGACTACTGAGTATTTTTAAAGCTGGGGTTTTGGACTCTCTAGATGTACATGCACCCTTACTTACAAGAAATGTGACGCGAGTGAGTAATCCGTGGTTTACCAAAGAGTTAAAAATTAAGTGTCAGGAGCGCGATAAAATCTACAAAAAAGCAAAGAGATACAAGGATCCAAACTTGATTGCTCTCTTTAGATTAAAAAGAAAAGAATTGAAAATCCAGCTGAATCAAGCTCGTGAAGATTACCTCAAAACTGCTCTTTCAAATTTGCCTTATGGTTCAACTGTCTGGAGCAAACTCAAACATCTTGGCTTAATCAAATCAAACCCCTCGTCACCGCTTAATTTCTTTGATGCTTGCGAGTTGAATGAGTACTATGCAAACATAGTTAGGAAACATCAACCAAGTGATGCAAATTTCTTAGATAATTTACCTATTGACTATACAAAGAAGGTTGACTGCTCATTTCATTGGACAAAGATTGATATAGTTGATGTCACCAAGGCATTGCACCTTACACTATCCAAATCAAAAGGTAAAAGTCCTGATGGTCTTGATCTGAGATGGCTGAAAGATCATATCCCCCAAATCTCACTCTTTCTTACAGAATTATTTAATAGATCTCTTGATTGTTGTATCTTCCCTGATATTTGGAAGATTATCTATATAATACCATTAAATAAAATTACACCACAAAGGTCACACCGTCAGACACTCGGCCGGTTGCAAATCTGTCGCATTTGGCTAAAGTCTTTGAAAGAATTATTGCTAATCAGGTGACAGCATATTTGGAAGATAATGAGCTATTTGATCCTTTTCAGTCTGGATTTAGAAAACATCACAGCACGCAAACAGCGTTATTGAAACTCACTGATGATATTCGACAGGCAATGGATAACAGCAAACTCACTGTATTAGTATTGTTTGACTTGAGCAAAGCTTTCGACTATGTTGATCCCAAAAATATACTGATTGCGCTATTTGAGCTTGGTTTCTCAATGGAAACAATAAATTGGTTCTTCTCTTACTTGTCGGGTCGATCTCAATCAATATTAAACGATCTTGGGACTCCAATTCAACTACTCAAAACGTCATCTGGTGTTCCACAGGGATCTGTTCTGGGTCCAATCCTGTTTCTAATAGTCATGAATTCCGTGGCCCAGCGGCTGGTATATTGCAAGCATGGTTTGTTTGCTGACGACAAATATATATACTCTCACTTCTTTTTCTATCAGCTACATGATGCTATCTGGAGGGTCAACTCGGATGCACAATCAGTCGCTGACTGGGCAAGAGACCATGGATTGGAAATCAACCTAGCTAAAACAAAGGCTATGATCTTGGGCTCTAATAGTAAGTTGAAAAAGCTTGAGGACTCGGATCTGCCATCAATAGTAGTAAATGGTGTCATAATACCCTACGTTAACTATACCAAGTGCTTAGGTATTCAGCTAAGCAGAAATCTGTCATGGAACTACCACGTCACTCAGATAGTTAGTAAAGTGAACTCAGCTCTGCATTGTCTCAAAGTAAGGAAAAATATCTTTTCAACTCCTATAAGGAAATTACTAGTATCAGCAACCATCTTACCACTCGTTGACTATTGTTCCGTTGTATTGGTCGACTCAACTTCTGATAACAATTTAAAACTACAACGTGCGATTAACTGCTCTATCAGATTTATTTTTAATCTCAAAAAAGATGAGCACATTACACCTTTCAGACATGAGCTGGGATGGTTGTCTGTAAAGTATCGCCGAATGTACTATATGAGCTGTTACTTTTACAAGTTACTTCAACTTGAAAAGCCCAAGTACTTACGAGAGCTATTCATTGAAGACATTGATGTTAGACGTTCCAATAGGCTAGCAGCTAAAAAACATACTTCCTTCAAGATACCTCATTTTGCTACCACCTATATGGAACACTCCTTCTTGATCTCCGTGATTCGTCTGTGGGAAGAACTACCAGAAGAAATCGTAAACTCAAGTAGCAGTGAAGTCTTCAAAAATAAAGTTTTTGACTATTTGCTAAATTTAGACAGTTGATAAATTGAACAATTGATAGATTAAATTTGTTGATTACAGTAATTGTATACTAATTAAAAAATTTAAATTGAGATAATAGTCAAATCAGTTTAGAAAAGTTTAAAAATGGTTAAAAGTTTTTTTTTTTTTTTTTTTTTTGAAAGAAAGTAAATTTAAAATATTATTTTTGCAATATTATTCTAAAATTTAGGTTAAGAACTATGTACTTACATTTAATATTATTATTTTTAAGATGTAAATATTTTGTATTTAAATTGCCATTTGGCCTGTGCCTTGGCATAAATAAATTTATCAATCAATCAATCTCTTTTTGGAAAATTCAGATCCAAATGTGTTGCTAAATACTTTTGCTTGCTCTTTTCAGATTAAAGAGAAAAAAATTGAAAACTCAGTTAAATCATGCTAGTGAAGAATACAGTTGATAAATTAAACAATTGATAAATTAAATTTGTTGATTACAGTACTTTTTATACTAATTAAAGGATTTAAATTGAGACAATAGTCGAATCAGTCTAAAAAAGTTTAAAATGTTTAAAAGTTTTTGAAAGAAAGTAAATTTAAAATATTATTTTTGCAATATTATTCTAAAATTTAGGTTAAGAATTATCTACTTACATTTACATTTAATATAATTAATTTTTAAGACGAAAATATTTTGTATTTAAATTGCCATTTGGCCTGTGCCTTGGCATAAATAAAGTTATCAATCAATCAATCAATCAATCTCTCTTTAACGCATAAAGGGACGTTATTTTGATTAATAATTAATTATCTATGCGTCAAATTAAAAAATGGCTGAGGACTTTTCGTTTCAGAATTTTTTTTTTCTATCAGATGCTACATTGGCGTCCGTTACTTCTGAGACAACTTTTGTATAAACAAATTTATTACTCAATAACATTCATTTGATTTTTAGTTAAATTTGAGCATGAGCCTTATTACACTGCAAAAAATCGAGAGTAACAGAGTGAAGAAATAAATCGTCCCGCGATTTCAAACTAGATCTGGATTTTAATCCGCAAAACTTTCGAGTACAGAGTTCTTGGACTAATATTGATTTGTATTATGCTGAAATAATTTTTACATTTCAAACTCTTTTTTTCGTTCGTATAAATAAAAAAAAAATTTATTTTAGAAAAAATTTTTTTGATCGGTATAGAAAAAAAATCTAAATTGAAAAAAATTTTTCTGATTACTATTAAAAAATTCGGGTTCAAAAATTCACAGAAGTTTTAAATGGTTAAGCACACCTTTCATAATTTTTAAACGAGTAATAAGTTACGGCCACCAAAATAAACATCTACTACGCCGGTCAAATAAAAAGTTGTGACTATTCCCAGAAATAATTATAGCTAGTTGTGATATTTTTAGTCCAGTGTGAGCATTCGGATTGATATCTAAATTCCCTAAGCATCTTCGTAATTTCAATTTGAGTTATTTCATGTCAACCCAATAGTTGGTATCGACTCTCTTGAATTCGGGTGAAATTTGGTAATAATATTTATTTCACTATAAAACGAAGATTTGTCGAAGATAAAGAAAATTTTTCAAAAGTTATTTACAATTTTACTATTTTTCCAGTTTTTAAACTTTATTTCTTTAATATCTTTAGAACTATTATAAGTACAGAAATAAACTATTGTTTATTTTAAAGAGAATAATTAGAGCTGCAAAAGAAAAAATAATTGTAAACAAAAATTAGTAGAACTTTAAATTTTTTCTAATCGTTAAAATTCACTTCTTACATTAAATTTTAGGCTCAATTTTTTCAATGTAATACCTTGAAATAATCCTTTGAATATTTGATAATCTTTGTAGATTATTTAAAATTTTTATATCAAGACATCAGAGCTCAAAATTTAATCTTAAAAGTCGATTTTTATAATTTCTAACAATTCGAAATTCTAAAAATTTTTAATTGTTCAATTTCCTTTTTCCAAAAATGAAAAGTTAGAAAATTTATAATTTTTAAATAAAGAAAAGATCTTTTTCTGAAAATTTAAGGATTCTTTTTTTTCTTGAGATTATTCGAAAGTATAGTTAAAAAATAGTAAAATGTTGAATTTTGAATAGTCTTTGAAAAATTTTTTTTTCCTTCGACAAATCTTCCTTTTATAATAAAAAAAAACTTTTGACTAAATTTCGTCAAATTTGAATGAGTTCAATTTCAACTATAGATCAATTAAACATAAAATATAAATGACCTGTTTATTTTCTATTGTTAAACATTTTTAATCTTAAGTAATAACATTATCTTTTTTGACAATAAACCACTCACTTAAAAACATAGAGCACAATAAAAACCTTGCTTTCACTATCTAAGACATGAATTAATAAAATCCGTAGATGTAAACGAGATAGAAATGAATCCAAAAATGTTGACCTTTCGAAGCAACAGTTGCCTTTGATTAATCTAACAGTCTCTGACATAATCCTTCATTAAGACTTGTCGAGTGTTATATCACTACTTAAGAAGAATAGTTGTGTATTTATGTATTCATTCCCTATTGACTCTAATCAATTAAGTCTAACGAATCGAGTTCCTCATAAGATCATAAGATTCCTGATCAATTTATGCACGCAGCATCTTTTATTGTATTTAAGTTTAGCTGGCATTACTTCAATTGACGCAATAAAATATTTCTTATCTCCACAATAGTACCTATTAAGATACCGGAATCGTTTTATAGCAAAACGTATTTGCAGTGTAATCCCGCTGATTTATCAACTACAGTTGATAAATTGTTAAAATAAAACATCTGCTAGTCTTTAGTGTTAATATAGAAATTATTGTTAAAGTGAATTCTCTTCTAATGTGAGGATCCAAGGTGTTGATTAAAGCTATCTGATCACGCTTAGCTGCTAATTTGTTAAAATTAAAAAAAAAAAAAAAGAATGACTGCGCAGAAGAAGAATAATCCCATTGAAGAAGCTAATCTCTTCAGCAGATTGTGTTACTGGTTTGTTATTTACTTATTGTTCGATATTTATTTTATTTTTTTATTTATTTATTGTCAACTTTATTCAATAGGTGGACAGTGAAATTATTCAGTAAAGGAGCGAAGGATGGAATCACATTGGAGGATTTGTTCACTCCAATAGCTTCAGATAGGTCGAAATTTTTAGCTGACAAATTGGAGCAGTAAATATGAATTTCTTAAATTTGAAGTATTTTAGGACAAAAAAAGTGTACGAATATCAAGAATAGAAAAATAGAAAACAAAAATTGAATTTTAATAAAAATTAAAATTTAAAAAAAATTCAAATTTTTTAAAGAATTCAAAAATTTAAAAAAAAATTTCAATTTTCAAAACTAATTTTTCTGTCACTGTATAGAAAATAAAAAAATAAAATTTTGAAAATTCAATTTTAATAGAAATTAAAACCTCAAAAAAATTTTATTTCCATTAAAATAAAAAAAAAAATTTTTAATTTGAATTGAAAAAAAATTGAAATTTCTAAAAAATATATCAGATTTCAAAAACAATTTTCTCATCAGTATAAAAAGAGTTCGAATTTTCACCAAGACTTAAAATTTCACCACACAGAAAAAAAAAATTAACTTAAATCAAGTAAATAATTTTGAAGAATTTCATCTTTTTGGTTTAAGTTGAAAAATTCTTAAACTAAGAAAGAACCTTGTCCCAAACTGGGCCCCAGATGTACACGAATGAATTATGTTGCAGTGTGAAGTACTATCCGTGTAAAACTATAACATTAATATTTCAACGTACGAACGTGTGTGCGAAGAAAGATATAGTTGATTAAAGCTCGTCAGAAACTGACTCTTCATCGGAGCTGTCAAACATTACAAAAATATTTTATATCTGTTCGCTTGGTGGCTTGGGAAGTTGTTTTTGGTGTTTTGCATAACCTAGGTACCAAATAACCGTTCGAATGTGTATGCAGCATCCAACTGTACGGACACCATTTTTACATGTACAATAGTATGCTTTGATAGAATCTCTTCCTTCCACATTTTTATCATCCAATATATAAATGTAATATTTTGTTTTATTTATGTGTCGTAACTGGATTCTAGCCTTAAGAAATAATGGATCAGTGATGTGCAATTCATATGATGTAAAGTCAATGTGGGTTATGTCTGTACATAGTTCAATTGTAAGCTTACCGTCAGTAGAAATATGCTCGCCATAATAGCATTTTGCTTGATTCAGTTGATAACGTCCTAGAGCAATTAGATACAGGTCTTGCTCTGTTAGAATTGGAAAATCTTGTACTTGCAAATCATTTTCATTGATGTTATGAAATCGACTTCTTTTGCGATTGAGATTACATTCTTTTACAATCTGCCCAAGTGTATTCTTTTGATTGAGCTTTGACTTCATCAGCTGTGCAATTTCATTAGCATTCATTACATCGGAAATAATTTCAGCATGACAAACGTTATGTATAGATGTTGCGTTTCATAAATCAGTCATTAGATGAGACAAGGAAGGAGTATGCTAGACGTTATCAAAATATTTAAAACATGTTTTGAGGTGACCATTAATAGTTTCTACGACATATCTGATTTTTGTTACAATACGTGAATGATTTGCATTTAAGTCAGTCAGCTGACTTTCTCCTGCTGGTATCGAATCAGGTAGTTTAGCAATGAATCCTTTGTCTTGTAGATAATTAACTGCATCACGAAAACCTTTGTCAACTACGAAGACGTCTCCTGGCTTGAACTTGCATTTTACTTGAGGCATGTTTTTTCGAATTGCTAACAAAATACTAACATCATTCTGAGTTGCTGGAAACGGTCTGAAAATATCAATTATATAACCATTTGGTGCAACACAAACCATCGGCTTAATGAGTGACCGCAACTTGTGCATGCTGTAGCTTTTGCGCTGAAAAATGTTATTTTTGCTCTTATGGATGTAAATATAAGTACAATCCCAAATAGTAATAAGAGATGATGAGTCCTTCTCTAATAGAAGATTGTAAGACAAAGGGGTTCGTTTTGAAGCGATTTCTTCTCTTGAGATATGTTAAATTCCTAAATGATGAGGTGTGAAATCTTTCTCAAGAGCATATCTTGCTTTATTGAGATCAGTGAGAATATGTCTCGAACCATTGACAAATACATGTGCTAAATGTTCATCTGTGTACCCAGTTTTTAATTTGCACAAGTAAATTGCAAGCGCGATCTCTGGATGACGTTTTTCGGTACTTTTAAGAGTAGGAAGCTGTTGCAACAATTGTTCAAACTGATTTTTTTTACACCTGTATAATGATTGACGGCTGCTTCACTAAGGTTCTCAAAGAAATCAAAATTGACAACAGTTGTCCTTTCTTTATTCACTAATCCTCGAAATAAGTTTATCATATCATTGACTTGTTTCGAATTAAATTCCTTGCTTGTTTCATTCGGGATTTCGTCCCAGTGAACCTTGTTGTGATTAGCATAAACTCTCGATTCGTCCGGAATATAAAATTTAAAATCTTGTAGCACTTGAGCTCTTGTTTCACCGGCAATACGGAATCTTCCAGATTCACATCCAAAAACACATTTTTTTTTTACTACTAGATGCTCTTCCCATATCAAGCTGTATTGTACAAGTTTCTTTAGGAATTTGATCTTTCTGATGCGGTGAATTATCAGATTTTGCTTCCTTAGGTCGTAGAAACCGAACCCAACATTTGTGACAAACACGATCATCCTGTGATATAAGACGTTTTTTTTTAATATAACTTCATTTTGGAAATATAAAAAAGCTTTTCCACTATCTGAGCTCCCTGATAATAAATGGTACCGCAATAATTTTCTCTGCTGTATGAGAGCGGCGTCACAAGAAAGAACAACAGTGGATATTTTTATTCAAGCCAGTAACCCTTTCGAGGTGACCCCGTACCGGAGGTTGGCTAGCTCCCACAGGTACATCTGCCGCTCGTATATCTTCCCCTCTAGGACGGACTTCAGAGGCATTTAAATCGCATTCTTGAATTGTTCTTGCCATGATGGCATAACACGCGCCCAGAGTCTTAGCTAAACAAAAAATGTATTGTCTGTTACCACCATCAACCACGAGGAGATGCTCTGAACGCAAGAAGATATATTCAAATAGAGATTTCCAAATTAAATTCATAGTGTAACTTGTATTAGAGTATAACTTTAAGTTTCATTTTACGGTTCCTTGCACATACAATAAGAGATAGAAACCTTTATATTATTGATGTACACATCATATTCTACCAACTAGCATGAGTGAACATATTGTACAAGTGCCCATAGAGGAAAGTACCACGGGGCCTAGCTTGGCCCAGCCTTGGCTCAACTATGTAGAACTCTGGGCCAAGCTTGTAAGCCAGGCTTGGCCCAGTCCTGGTTGAAGTCTGGGATGATAACGATGGGCCAAGCCTGGTTACCAGGACTGGCCCACGCCTGGTTACCAGGGCTGAGCTATAGTTACTTTTCAAGTCTGGCCCATGCCATTTGATAAAAAATGATAAAAAAGAATTATTGGAATGTTATTTTTTTATTTTATTTTGTAAGTAAAGTAAATTCAAACCTAACTGTTGCTAATTATAAGAAATAAAGTGTGAAAGTCGTATCCGTTCTTCTAATCGAGATTCGAACCCGAGCCGCGCGCTTGCCAGACCGATAACTAACCCCTACACCGTACGACCGATAAGTTGATGCACATCTTATTATTCTGATAAGCTAAATCTATATAGTGACGAAGTGTGACGGTTTATTATTTATATAATTTATGTTATTTAATATTGTGTTTCGATGAAAATTAACTATTTTTTACTTCTGGCTCTTTTAAAAAAAATTAACTTTTTTTAATTCTGGCTCAAGTTTTGGTTTCTATTCAACGCCCATGGCTACAAAGAAAAAAAAATTTACTTAATTAAATCAAGTAAATAATTTTTAAGAATTTCATCTTCTTGATTTGAGTAGAAAAATTCTTAAACTAAGAAATTTTTCTCGATTTAAGTAAATTTTATTTAATTAAAGAATTTTTCGTTTTGATTGAAGACAATTAAACTCTTCAAAGTTATTTTCTTGGTTCAAGAATTTTTCTCTTGAATTAAGTTAATTTTTCAGTGTAGGTTTCCCAATCTTGGCTAACCCTTGGGTAATCATTGTGGCCGTGACTGGGTGACCCAGTTCTGGCCCAGGCTCGGGTAATAATTGGGCCGACCAAGGCGTGGTTGCCCAGTCTTGGCCCAAGCTTGGGTCACCGATGAATCGCCAAGGCTAGGTTAGCCAGTCTTGGCACAAGCTTGGATAATTATTGGCATGGCCGAGGCTGGGTTAACCAGTTTTGGCCCACGCTTGGGTCGCCAATGAATGGCCAAGACTGAGTTAGCCAGTCTTGGCCCAAGATTGGGTAATCATTGGCATGGCCGAGGCTGGGTTAAACAGCCTGGCCCACGCATGGGCCAATACAGGTACGCCGAAGCTAGGTTTCCCAGTACTGGCCCAAGCCTGGCCCCTTTGTCAACTCTGGGGGTTTCCTGCATGGGTGGGGCCCCAATAGCTTAGAATTTGGGACAAGGTTCTTTTTCTTGATTCAAGTAAATTTTACTTGATTCAAGAATTTTTCTCTTGATTGAAGTTAATTTTTTTTTTCAGTGTAGAAATTCTTTGTTAATTTTAACTTTAAAAATCTCTAAGTACGCTTTTCTTATCCTTCTTTTATCAATTACTAAATAACCTATGGCTTTACAGCGCATGGCACATTGAGTTAACAAAATTGGAACTCACTGAAAGTAATCAAAATGATAAGGACTCAACCACCACCAAATCACTAAGACCAAGTCTTCTCCACGCAATAATCCGCTGTTTCGGCATGCAAATTTTTATCTTTGGAATATTTCAAATGCTTATCAATGTGATCCTATTTAATTTGCAACCAATCATCCAGAACTGGATCATCGAGTACTTCGATGTCAATAACACGTCAATCACGCAAAATAATGCACTTGGTTATGCCGGTGCACTTACAACTGTAGCTTTGTTGCTAACATTCATAATGCACCAGCTCAACTATTTTAGTCAGATCATAGGATTGAGATTCCGAGTCGCCTGTTGCTCGTTAATTTACCGCAAGAGTTTGAAGTTGAGCAAACCTGCTTTGGATAAAACTCCTCCAGGTCAGATAATCAATCTCTTGAGTAACGATGTCAGTCGATTTGATTTGATTCCAATGTTTATAAATTTTCTATGGATAACGCCTTTACAGGTGAGTAGAATTTGGTGAAATTTGATTCTTCAAATAATAATTCGAATAATTTTTCCAAAGCATATATAGGATAAAGGCTACAAATATTGACCAGTTGAGATAAAATGAATAGAAATACATTATTTGTAAATTTATTGGAAGAGTTCATGATATACCCAGTAGCTCAAATGGTAGAGTAGCCGACATGTCTTCGGAAGATTCTGGGTTCAAGTCCTAGTCCAAGCTATCCCAGTCCTCCCAATTATCCTGTTACGTGAATATTCGAACGCTTCACGTAATAATTGCCGTAACTTCTCTTCTTTCCCGCTTCACAGCATTATTTAATTTGAAATATAATGTTTATTATCAAATAATAAACATTAAATTGTAATAATTAACGTCACAGCCGATTGCTCCAAATATTGACAACTACGTATTAAATAGTGGTCGTCTATGTTCTAAATACTGACCAGTAGTATAATGCTTACTAGATTTATGAATAACTTTGAGTTTTATTCTATCATAATGTCGACATTTGGTAATCTATTCACTGATATATTTATAATTTCAGTTTTGCTGTTAGTTGTTCTATATTCTGATACAATATTATCTTCAATACTCATAATAAAATCAAAGCCCGAAGCCCATACTATTATCAGGTATATTGGATAATTTAAAACCCCAACTATTGACCAGATTATTATTCCAATTATTAACATCGTTTTTGTAACAAAAATGATTGATAATTAATTTTTAATATTCAATTGTTTTGCAAAATCCGTATCAATTAATTGTGAAGTATTCAATTGTATAATAATTGATGATAAATGTACTTAGATAACACGGCGAGATTAAATTCTTATGACTAATTTTCACAACTTTATGATATTTGAACCCAAACTAATTTTTTATTATAACAACTGTATACATTTATGTGCAAACGCAAATTTTTATTTCAAGTATTATTAAAAATTGATAATTATGTATTAAATATAAAATTACTTCACTAGATTTTTTAAAATCAAGTTGTTACGCTGCCTGGTCAATATTTGGAGCCTGGTCAATATTTGATTTTTTGGAGTTTACTCCTTAAGAATCGATTTTCATATAAGGCGCCCGGTATGAGAAAAATATGGAGAGTAAAACCTACTCATTATGGAGGGTAGAGGTACCTCTACCCTCCATACTACTCATCAAATGAGATAGTAACGTTTTTGGTGCGAATCATTTCTCGCGCACCTTTCCCTTTTCAGTTGTGTGTGTGTATGTGTGTGTGTATATACTTGTGTGTAGCCAGCATACACATTATACTGCGTGATAGCTTATAGTCTAGTCAACCAGTGCCTTTTTGGTCAACTTTTTTCTGCAGTCTTCGAAAATTATAATTGAGGTGTCATTCGATTCGAAATGGGATCTAAATGATTTTTGAAAAAAATGAAGTTCCGCTTGCAAAAATTGCAAAGGTTATTAAGAATTAACTGAAAAAAAAGGGGGTTTAGTTTTTTACAAATATCTCAAAAACTAATAAAGATTTAAAAAATTTTTAAAAAATTCAAAAAGAGGAGGAAATTTCCTAGAAGAGTCTGGACTCCCGGAACTGTAGGACCAATATTAACCCTTCGTTGGTCGTGCTTTTTTTAGTTTCTCGCTCGCACTATAGCGAGTCTCTATAGGTTGAGTAGTTGTTAGGCGGCGATGCGCTCATAGCGCGACCAACGAAGGGTTAATAATTTTCCCAGAGGGATGAAAATACGGCCGAAAATGGGTGCTCTGGCTTGCGTAAGCCATGCCTACTTTGAACACTTGATTAATAAAAATTATTTTAACATATTAAATATAAAATTTAAGAAATGAAAAAAATCAGGGGCTTACTGGATAGATAAATGAACAATAATCCGCCTGAAAAAATTCTTATCACAATTTTTCAATTAGTTATGCAATTGTTAATTAATAATTTTTTTTCTGCTTGAAAATGTACATTGCAAGTGTAATAATTGTTAAACTATAACTATTTGAGATTTTTTTCCTCTCTTGGAGCAATTCTTGGAAGGTTTCAGAATAGATCCCCGTTCGAAAAATTAAAAAATTTTTCAATTTTTTACTAATAATTTTCGTTGTTGCAAAATTAAAAACTTAAATTAATCATCAAAAAAATTTATTTTTTCAAAATATTATTAATGATCCGTTTTTATGTTGTCAGAAGCTGCACGGAAATATTTTTTTTCAATTTTTACCATTTACTGTTTAAAAAATTGTTATAAACAAATGCGTTGTTCATAAGATGATTGAAAATTTTTTTTATGAAATTTTAATCTTTGATACAAATAATGATTTTTAAAAGAAAAATTGTTCCTTAACCAATTTTTTGGAGTTTCTGGAGTTTACACATAATTTTTTTATTCATATCTATCGATATTAATTTGCGATTTAAAAATATTAACAAGTTAATAGAGTTAGCTATTTTGACGAATTAATTGCATAATTAATGAAAATAAATGTATCATGTATGCTTCGAGTAATATAATAATTAATTCCATTTACTATCATTTACTAATTTATATATTTGATATAATCGTTCGTAAGGAGTAAACTTCAGTCGTGCGTCGGAGCTGACACACACGATTTTTTTTATCTTATATATATATATATATATATATATATATATATATAGCAGCATATATATATATATATATATATATATATATATATTGTTAATGTCGATTTCTCGCAGATTTTCGTAGTAGGATACATAGTCTGGCGCAACATCGGAATCTACACTCTGGTAGGCTACGGCGTGTTATGCTTAGTAACAATCCCGATGCAAAGCTACGTCGGAAAGATCTCTGGAAAACTTAGGAAAGTAACTGCTAAGTTGACTGATCGACGGGTCCAACTTATGAGTGAATTAATCTCTGGGATTCAGGTATAGATGTGACTATTTTCAAGTGAAGAAGTAAATGATCTTGATAATGATTCGTGATTGGATACTAGGTGGTGAAAATGTACGCTTGGGAGAAACCGTTTAACAAAATTGTAGCAATGATTCGGCTGGATGAGATCAAACAGATCACCCGATCCAACAATGTGCGAGGTTTGTACTCTATTTTGTCAGGAGTTAGTCAAAAGATCATGGTGTTCGCGACACTGGTGACGTTCATTTTCGACGGAAATGTACTTGATCCAAGGGTAACGTTCCAGATCGCGGTTTACTTTAACAACCTTCAAATACACATGGCACTTTGTTACCCAATGGCAATTATTCTTTTAATTCAGTCGATTGTTGCAATCAAGCGAATTGAGGTTCGAGTACTTATAATTCACTGATTTAATGAATATTAGAATTTATAAACTGGGAATATTACAGGAATTTCTTCTGCTGGAGGAGGTCAAAGAAAACACAAAGGCTTTGGACATCAGAGCACAGATGCCTGAAATTGTTGAAAGTAGTGTAGAGAATAAAGCCAACCCGGGAGCTGTAGTTGTCAAGCTGGACAAAGTTTCAGCGAATTGGAAGTTCGGGCAATTACCTCCAACACTGTGTGATGTCTCACTGAAGATCAACGGAGGAGAACTTTGTACTCTTGTAGGTCCAGTCGGTTCGGGTAAAAGTTCTTTGCTCAATTTGTTCCTGCAGGAGCTGCCAGTCGGTGCAGGCATGGTTGAACTCTTCCAGTTTTCTGATGAAGGGTCTGCTGGAGCTAAGTCTAAGTCGGGATTTTCACAGGACAATCCAGCGATGAGGATATCGTACGCTAGTCAGGACTCTTGGCTTTTCACGGGAAGTGTCAGAGAAAACATTCTCTTTGGGCAAGAGTACGATAAAGCGCGTTATCAAGAGGTAAGCTCAAATTTTTATTAGTTTTTTTAATGCAGGTCACTAATTTTTATTGTGAATGATGGTATTATCAGGTAGCGAAGGTTTGTTCTCTACTGCAAGACTTCAAGCAACTGCCAGAAGGTGATCTGACGATTGTCGGAGAACGAGGAGCTTCCCTTTCTGGCGGTCAAAGAGCGAGAATAAATTTGGCCAGAGCTATTTACAGACCAGCTGATTTGTATCTTTTGGATGATCCGTTGAGTGCTGTTGATGCGCGCGTATCTCGACGACTCTTCCAAGACTGTATCCTTGGCTACCTCAAAGGCAAAACCCGGATCCTCGTCACTCATCAGCTCAATTATCTTATGCAAGCTGACACCATCGTCGAAATCGACCGTGTAAGTATGTCCCTAAGCTTCTTCAAGCATATCAAAGGTCTTTATCATTTATCACATGTCACATTAGGGTACCATCAAACATCATGGCACTTTCGAAGCTCTTGCAGAATCCGATTCTGAATTCATTAACATGCTGAATAACTTGAACAACGACAAAAACAATACATCAAAAGAGACTGATATAGTCCCAGGTACTGACAAGAAGAGTAGTTTCATCAGAGAGCGCAGAAGATCTTCCCAAATTTCGATCAAATCTCAAGACAGTCATCGATCTGTGAGTACCTAGCTTAGACTCATCCACAATTACTTCCATTGATCCATAAAACATCTTTTAGATGCCCAGTGAAGACTTGATCGATAAAGATGAAGCAGGTGAGGTACCAGATGAAGTGATGGACACGGGATTCATTTCCAAGGATGTTTACTTTCGTTACTTCCGCGAAGGTGGTGGAATAATTGGCTCGATATTGCTCGCTCTTATATTCATCATCGCTCAAGTTTCGTCGATTGGTGTCGACCAATGGCTGACCTACTGGACAGCATTGGAAACATACAGACCCTGTCTTCATGCAACGATAACTAGTTGTTCAAACGTTGGAGCCGGGCCCAACTCTCTTGTCAATAACACAATCTTTACACCGTGGTTGGGCAGTGATGGTTTGCTGCCTGCTACGACTGCCATTTACATTTACTTAGCGCTTCTCATCATTTTCACGGTTCTGTCGGTATTGAAGTGCTATTGCCTTGTTGCGATTGGTATGAGAGCTGCTCGGAAGCTGCACAATCTTATGTTCAAAAACATCCTTCAAGCAACGATGTATTTCTTCAATACGAATCCTTCTGGTAAGAATAATTTGATTATCTGAATCATTGGCATTGAAACCACTTTAAATACGATTAAAAATTGCAGGACGGTTATTGAACAGATTTTCAAAGGACGTAGGTGCAATGGATGAATTACTTCTACCATTTATGCTCCAAGCTTTCCTTATCCTTTTCGATGCCGCTGGGACCATTGTAAACATCATGGTGGTCAATCCTTGGATGATCATTCTGACATTGATTGCTGGTATTGTTTTCTATATCGTAACTGCGTACTATCTGACAACTGCTCAAGATGCCAAAAGATTAGAAGGGATAAGTAAGTAATCTCAGAATTTAACTTCTATTTGAATAATTGGTGAAACATGTGATAAACTTGTTCCTTTTAGCGAAGAGCCCTGTGTATACCCTCGTGAACACGACATTAAATGGCTTACCAACAATCCGAAGCCGAGGAAAAGATGTTGAAAATATGTTACGCAATCAGTTCGATGATTTTCAAGATCATAATTCTGGAGCATGGTATATACTGATAGGAACTGGTTCGGCGTATGGATTCAGTATTGATATGATCACTAGCACGTTTATATCTATTTTGAGTTTCACATTGATCCTTATTAATCCTGGTAATGATTGATTCTTTCTTTGAGAATTTGAATGTGAATATGTTATTATGGTAGTCTGATTTTTTTAGTAAGTACATTTGGAGCATCAGTCGGGCTAGCAATATCTCAAGCTTTATCACTTACGGGATTGCTTCAATATGGTGTGAAACAAGCAACGGAGGTACAATCACAAATGACAGCTGTCGAGAGAATAATTCAGTACACTGACTTGCCGAAGGAAGGTCCTATAGAATCGTCGAAGCAATTGCCCGATAACTGGCCATCTAAAGGCCGACTTCAGTGGAAGAATGTTTATCTCAGTTACAAAAAAGATGATCCTGCTGTCTTAAAGGTATAAAAATCGCGAGTAATACTTAAGCTTGTAAGTGAATTTCATAATAATTCAATTAGATATTTTTCTTCTGCTGATTAGAATATTGATCTGATGATCGAGCCAGGCTGGAAAGTTGGGGTTGTCGGAAGAACTGGCGCTGGAAAATCATCCTTGATATCTGCGCTCTTCCGACTAGTCGACGATGGTCTCCAGGGGCAAATAATTATTGACGGTGTAGACACTAAAACAATCGGGCTTCAAGATTTACGATCGAGCATATCAATAATTCCACAAGAGCCTGTTTTATTTTCCGAGACACTGCGTTACAATCTCGACCCCTTTGGGAAATACACCGATAAAGAAATTTGGGACGCTTTGAGGGAAGTTGAATTGAGTGACTTGGCCCTCAACCAATGGGTTACCGAAGGCGGAACAAACTTCAGCGTTGGTCAGCGTCAGCTAATTTGCCTCGCTCGCGCTCTGCTGAGAAACAATCGGATTCTAGTTCTCGACGAAGCCACCGCCAATATCGACTCTCGGTATGTATTATCCCTGCTCTTATTGATTCAAATTCTTCAAGAATGTGCAACTTTTTAACAATTGTTTTGATGGTAGGACTGATGCATTGATCCAAAAAGCTATCCGTTTAAAATTCGCGGACTGCACAGTTATAACCATAGCTCACAGATTGAATACAATCATCAACAGCGACAGGGTTCTAGTAATGGATAATGGATGTGCTGTGGTGAGTGATCAATCAAATTTTCTTACTCATTTCTTCTATTTACCAATTAATAATCTTCCTTATTCAACAGGAATTTGATGCGCCTTACGAATTATTAATGAACAAATCCAATAGCATGTTTGCGAAAATGGTTGAACAAACTGGACCATCAATGGCCGCTACCATATTACACGA
This sequence comes from Cotesia glomerata, assembly GCF_020080835.1. NCBI lineage: Eukaryota > Metazoa > Arthropoda > Insecta > Hymenoptera > Braconidae > Cotesia > Cotesia glomerata. The sequence goes on along the minus strand of NC_058163.1, from coordinate 7,789,761 downwards.
AGCAATTGAATTTCATCAACAGTCAGAAGCACTGTTGGGTCAAGTTGATCTCAATTTTCCGGATAAACACAATTCTTCATCAGATTTATAAAAAAAAAAAAATTAGAAAAACGGTAGACCCTGAAGGCCATCCATGCATCTTCCCGCTAATTTCATACCTAGTCGCTTAAAATTGCACTAATGATGTTTTTGAGCTCTCTGAGCTCGAAAATACAATTTATGTGTTATTTTGAGCTCTCTGAGCTTAAAGAGATGGCTTTTCTATGCTTTTGAGCTCTTCGAGCTCAAAAGTGTGATAGAAGCTTGATAAAGCACAATTTTTCAAATTTTCAAACTGCAGTAACTTTTGAATAAATGAATTGATTTTTATGCGGTTGGCAGCATTCGACGCAATTTTTTAAGCCCCATGAAGATTAGTTTGATCGAACCAGGATTTTCGGAGTAATTCTGAAAAAACACTTATTTCGGTTTTCTTTCGTCAACGATAACTCACGAACGAATGAACCGATTTTGACCGGACCGGCGGCGATCGACGTGGTTTTTTGGTGTTAAGAGCTGATTAGTTTTGAAAATCGATCGGTAGAGCTGTTTAAAAGTTATTCAAAAAAATGTCGCAGTTATGTTGAAAAAATCCTTGTTTCCAAATATTTCGTCGAGGATATCTCTTAAACCGATCAACCAATCAACGGTTTTTTTAGCTCTAAAAATTATTCTATTTCGCCAAAAACGATTTGAAGAGAAATATCTAAGTTATGTGAAAAAAACACTTTTTTCGGTTTTCTTTCGTTCACGCTATCTCTCGAACGAAGAATATATGGCGAGGCTTTCGCCTACCTCCGAAGAGGCCGTTTCCTGGGCTCAAAAGAGCTATACACGCACGTTAGGGTGTCCGTTATTTCCCAAGTTGATTTTTTTTTCGCGATCGCCCCCTTGATTTTTAGTTCTTGGCCTAAAAAAAAATATCTTACACAAATAAGCTCTTAATTACCAAATTGAACCGTGCCGAAGTCGAGTTACATCTCCCATTTAAATAACATGGGAATTTGGAACTTTTTGCAATTATTTTTTTTTCTTCAAAAAAAATGTCACCACGATTATGATCAGTGCATATTCTGATGAGAAATTGAATGCTCTACAAAAAAGTTCTCTTATAATTTTTCGATAAAATCATTCCTTTAGAAGTTATTTGTGGTTAAAGTTGTGTTTATAGTTATTATCATAGTTTTGCAGTCTTGTTATAAAGTTTTTTGTCTTATAATCATTTATTTTATCTATTAATGTTCCAAAAATTTTATCAAAATGATTAATAGTTACAGTAACGTTAACAATACGATGTATTGAATACATTTTTAATAATATTGCCGCTTATTTGTATTTTTTCTGTCTCTATTCACATTTATTTGTTAAGCAATTTTTAGTTGCATTATTAGAGTGCCAATGAAATCAAATTTTATAAACCAGTTGCATTTCACCATGCACGCTAGATGTCAAAAGCGATTTATTCGCTGAAAATATATATTTTTCGGGACATTTTCGAGTTAGATCTTGAAACGCAACAAAATATTTGGATATTTGTTCATTCATAGTATTTATTTATGTATCATTTTGGTTTTTGGCACCTCTTGCAGCATCAGCTCTATACTCTCTAAACATGAATTAATGGTTTTTCACTTATTTCAAGTGAATATTCACTAATTGTTAATGCTAGAATCGTACCACGCAGAATTAGTGAATACTCAATATATGAATTAGTGAATTTAGAAATTCACAGATACAATAAGTAGCGATGAATTTCACTAATTTGCTAATTGAATATCCAGTTCTATAATAGTGAAATTAAATAACTAATTGAATAAGAAAAATTCACTAAAAATAAAAGTAAATTTTTTCACCATTTCCATAAGTGAAAAGTACTATTGGAATAATTGGAAGTTAAATTTCAATTAGTGAAAAATTTCAATTTTTATGAGTGAATATTTTGCAATTAAGCGAGCGTAATTTCATAAAAATATTAGTGATTTTTAATAGTTGAATTAGTAAAAATCACTTGTTAGATTTATGAAAATGTTTCAATCGCATTGGATTAAAATAATATTACAGCTACACAGAAAAAAAGGTTCACTTGAGCCAAGAAAATATTTTTCTTCCCAATTATTTTCTCGAGCAAAAAACAAATTTTTTTTTGACATAAGAAATTTCACTTACTCCAACAAAATTAATTATTTTGCTTTAAAAAATACATATTTTGATCCAAGAAAATTTATTTAAGTCAAGAAAATCTTCTTGTTTTGAGAAAATTCAGCCTCTTGCACCAAAAAATTTAGTTCTTGACAGAAGTTAATTTTCTTGTCTTGAAAAAATTTCTCTCCTGCTCCAAAAAATCAAATATCTCGATAGAAGTAAATTTTCATTTATATTTTTATTGATTAACATGTCAAATGGGAAGAACATATAATATTAAATCATTTTTTTTCATTCAATATGTATTGCACGGTTCAATTGCACGGTAAAATAATATAAAATGGGTATCAAATATTCAAGAGAAAAATTTTCTCAAGGTGAGAAAATTTTTTTCTCAGCTGAAGTAGGTGACGCTGCTTCCCTAAAGTATCTAAAAATCTTGATCAAATATAAAAACTTATTGCATCAAGTATTTATGATAATTTAAATTAAGAAAAAATCACTTCCAGCAAGAATAGAATTTCAAAAAAAATTTTTACTCTGGCCAACACAACTTTGGTCTTCCTTCAGGCACCCGAAAATTTTCTTGAGCCAAGAATTTTGTTCTCCAGTCAAAAAATTTTACTTTCTGTGTAGTGAAAAATTGACTAATTGGATAAGTATAGTTTTATAAAAATATAATTAAATTTAAGTAATCTAACAAGTTAAATTTACTAGAGAAATAATAAAAATAATTTTATGGAATGAATAATAGTTTATAAACTAAAAACTAGTGAAATCATTAGTTGAAGTTACAATCATCTTATACTAATATAGTATTACAATCATCTTAAATTAATATGGTATTACAAAACATTAATAAAAATATAAGTGTTTCTTTTTAGAAAAGAACGGATAATTAACATTATTTTTCCCTTATAAATATTATCTTATCAAGTGAAAAAAATATTATTTAAAAATGAACTTTTTTCATCTAGAAACTAGAACTTTTAAGAAAATGGTAGAATGATGATAAAAACAATAGTTATTAATTATAATAAAATAATATCATAGAAATGATTAAACAGACTTAAAAAGATGAAACTGATTTAAAGTCCGGTTTGGGTAAACTTTTTTTTTGGTTAAAATATGGATTAAAATATTTTTTTCTTTTAAAACTAATCGGACAAACTGTCATCCTTCTCATCATTATTTTGTAAAATATCACTTAACGTGACATGTAGTGATGATACCACAGACCTCGGTTTAACATTTTTCATTTTAAAAATGTAACAATCAATAAAATTATAAAAATTTTGTAGACTGTTCGGGTACTGAAGATTTAAAACATAAAAAAGTTTATATAGTATATTAAAAGCCGCAATTGGAGTACTGTTTTGGTTTCCCTAGCGGTTTTGTAAATGCCGAAAAAATGTCGCAATTATACAGTATTAATGCGGTATTTTTTTAGCATTTTTTCGGTTGTTTTGGTCAGTTTTTTTATCCAAAAATTACGGAACATTTACCGTAAAAATAAGATACATTTACGCTGAAAATGCGGCATATTTACGGTAATAAGGCGGTAAAATGACTGTATTAAAACCATATTTAAAAAATGGTGTCAAATTAAATAACGCTCGGACTGGGATTCGAACCTAGAACCTCCTGGGGACATGTCGGCTACTCTACCATTTGAGCTACCCGGTCTGTACCATATTGTTTGTGTGCTTACTCTATATACATTAAGCCACACCGTCCATCTTACGATAAGCATATTTAAAATTAAATAATATAATTATATATGTAAAACAATATAACTTTTCGATTTTAGAAAATTTGCAATTTTCTAAGTGAGAAATTAAAAATTGAAATTAAAATTAGAATATATTTACTTAACATATGTATTATTTTATATTAATTATCGCTAAATACCTAATTAAAAAGTAATATTCTACATATTTTTTATTCAAAAACAGTATTTGTTATTGCAAAGTAGCGATGGAGAATAAAAAGCAAAATTTGAAATTTTTCATTTTATTCATTTCTAACATAGAAGTGAACTAAAAATAAAACTAAATCTTTAATAACTTTCCATTATGTCAGAAAATATTCGGCAAAATTACTGTATTATTACGGTAATTATTTGGAATTTTTTGGGTAAAATTTGGGCATTAATGCGGTAATTGTATAGTATATTTTTGGTAACTGTACAGCATAAGTGCAGTATATATACTGGATAACTACAGTATAAAAACTGGCCAAAACAACTATAGTTTGACTGCATTATTACCGAACTATAACGGTAAATATACGGCATGAGCATAAATGCCGAAAAATTACGGTATTTTTACGGCATTATCGAAACCGCGAGGGTTACATCGATAAACCAATTATCGCCTTCAATAAAATAAGATTCACAATCTTGGCCCTTCATTAGTATTAGATAAGGCTGAATGTTTGTAACTTAACGTTTTTTTAATTCGGTAGCATAATTCTTCAGGTTTGTTCCATCCTGTAAATAAACATAAAGTTACATATAAATGAATCGAAATTTTTCATTGCTATTAATCGTTTACAAATATATTATTTGTTTATAGCTGATTTTTGATTGTATAAAAATAAAAGTAAATGTAGAAATAAAAATGATTATTAATAAAATTTAATAAAGCACTGAGTTATGTCAAACATTTAATAAATTTGATAACTATTACTTTTTTTTCGTAAGTATTTAAAAAAAAAATTCTAATATTGATTGCAACTTTGAAAAACTAAGGTAAAGGATTTGAAGAATTATTGTACATAGTGAAATAATTTAATTCCGAAAAAATAATTAATTATGTAGAAAGTTTTAAACCGTTAATTCATATTGCATTGCAATTAATATTTATTGATAGTTGATAAAATTTCTTGACATAAACTGATTTTACAAAATTATTTTACTGTTTGTGATCAGTTAAAAAAAAATTGAAAAACTTACCGCGACAGTTTTTAATAAATCTTTATTAGGAAACATAGAACTTCTAACAGGCACAGGAGATTCATCCCTTTCTTCATGGGTCTAATTGAAATAAACAATAAATAATTAGATCAAAATAAAAATAACTATACGAATAATAAATTGTTGCGATTTCAAACACACTCTTTTTTTTCCTTTGCCCTTGCCTTTGCCTCTTTTTGTGATGACTGAGTTCGATACTGCCATTAATGTACACAACACCAGTAGAGCCCTCAAATTTTCTAAAATGAAATATAATTAATTGCCATGTAATAAAACTTATAGTATGCATTGATTTTTTTAACTTTAAGAAATTGACGATATGTTTTTGAAATTATGTAAATGAAGCCTTAAATTCAGCATCTAAATCATAACACGAATATAAATTGTAAACTTACCATCCTCAATAATAGTTGATTCAGCGTATACAGCTGGTTTACATTCTTGGACATAACGAAGAATACGGGGGGCATAGAACGTGGGAAATTTTTCCAAAAAATTATCTCCTGAATCCGGGTATAGAGAATCAAATTCTCGTTCAATCTGTCATTAAATGTCATTATTAAATTTTAATGTTTAGTAAAGTATAAAATAAGTATAATTGTAAATTAAAATCTGATAGCTTCACCATTTCTCCATTAAAATCCAAGAGACGAGGATAGTTAGTGAAAACTTCAGAAATTGTGGGACCTGATTGTTCAATCCACTGTCGTCTAAACTCTCTCGTATCTTCAAGGAGTTTAATAATTTTTTTAAAAGCTGTGATTTGATCCTCGAATTTCCTAAGTCCATTAAAAACATTAGATAAATCAAAAGCCTTCAAAATATTGTTAGCTTCATCATTTTCCATCAAATCTTGATCAATAAAAAAACTATTTATTTTATCTCTCAAAAAACCCAATGTATTCACCAATAATTCTTCACATTCGTCTATTATGTCTGTTAAAGTTGATGCTGTCATTGAAGCCTTACACTGGAATCGGCCAATCATTCGTACAACGTAACGACGTATATCAAACACTTGATTATTATTATTATTATTGTTATTATTAGTATTATCATCATTATTAACATTATCATTATTGATATTGTTATCAATATTTATATGATTATTCTCATTGTCATCATTATTACCGCGTTCATTATTATCTTCTACATCAATTTCTTCATGCTCACTGTTACTGTCTTCATCACACAAATGAATTTTTTTTATATGACGTCTTAAAGATGAAAAATTTAAAAATCTACGACAACAACCTTGTTGATCACATTTAAATCCCTGATCACCAATCCCGCGACTTACAGTTAGTCCATGATTATTTAAAAAATGAAATTTCAATCCATTCAATTCACCACTTATTTTTTTATGACAGATAAAACATTTTAACTGGTCCATAATAAATGAGTACACTAAAAAGTTTAGAAAAATAACTTACGTCTTAATTTATCTAGAGTATCGTTATCCTGTATTATATCTGTCAATTTTTGAACTAGCCCGTTGACTGATAAATCCTTATATTCCTCCATATCAATATTTCTGTAGTGAAAAAAATTTTACCAGCGGGGCCCATGCGGGGAGGTACAGCCGTAAGACCTGTTTGAGCCATAACACTTATCCCCCCTACAAGAGTCTCATTCGTACGTTTGTCTAATCTAGTCCCCGAATCTTTGAGCTTACCTGCGTTGCCAAATGATTTGACAACGTCACGAGGCCTTGCTCAGATATCTCTCGAACGAATCAACCGATTTCGACCGGATTAGCGGTGATCGACGTGGTTTTTCAAGCTTGAGGGCGGATTAGTTTTTGGAGTTGATCGATGAAGCCGTTTAAAAGTTATTCCAAAAAAACCACTTTCAAAAAAAATTTTTCCGATTTTTTTTTTTTAGATTTCTCAAAATTTCTCAAAATCTATCGGTCCGAATTGATTCAAATTCATAGAAAATCTAAGTTTGAGGGAACTCTTTAGAACGCCGTTTGGTAGATTCCGATCGGTTCAATCGTTCAAAAGTTATAAGCGATTCACATACTTACACACACACACACACACACACACACACACACACACACACACACACACACACACACACACACACACACACACACACACACACACACACACACACACACACACACACACACACACACACACACACACACACACACACACACACACACACACAAGGCCAAGCCTTGCAGAGGACCATCACAGGAATTCTTCAAGACGATGCTAAGGTAGTCTGTAAAGGTCCACAGGAGACCATTGAGATTCGAGACATCGACGAAGAAACGACGAAGGAAGAGATCCAGACCGCCCTGAAAGAGGAAGTTGGAAAAGATCATGAGATACCTCTAGAAGGAATAAAAATCCGTAAGGCTTTCAGAGGTACGCGTACCTCTGCAGAGGTACGCGTACGGCTGCAGTCACTTTACCTATGACCATCGCGCGAAAATTAGTGGAAGGAACCGGCAAGATCCATGTCGGGTGGGTTAACTGCCGAATCAAAGCGACGACGAGACCTATCCAATGCTTTAAATGCTGGCACTTTGGACATGTTGGGCCCCAATGTAAAAGCCAAGTAGACCGATCTAAACTCTGCATCAGATGTGGACAAGAAGGGCACCGTATCGCGGACTGTAAAAATTCTGCCAAGTGTGCAATATGTGCTGACCAGCAAGGAGCAAAGGACGTGGCTCACCATGCCGGCACCTACAGATGCCCGGTATATCAGGAGGCGTTCCAGAAGTTGACGAACAAACAAGCATGAGGATATTGCAGCTCAACCTCAACCATTGTGAAGCAGCGCATGACCTGCTCATGCAATCTGTGCGAGAATTAGAGCTGGACTTGGTGCTGATAGCAGAGCCATATAAACACCTGAGTACCCAACCCTGGGAATCTGACAGCACATCCAAAGCTGTCATCTGGTCATGTGGCAAGCTTTCTTTCCAAAATGCAGTCGACAACAGCAATGTCGGCTTTGTAGCAGTATCAGTAGAAGGCATCCGCTTCTATAGCTGCTACGCACCACCTAGCCTCTCCATTGTTGACTTCACTGATTTCCTGGATCGACTAACCGAAGATGCGAAGCAATACCATCCAGTAGCGATAGCCGGAGACTTCAACTCCTGGGCAGTTGACTGGGGCAGCAAACATACAAACGCACGAGGGAAAGCACTACTGGAGGCTTTTACTACACTAGATGTGGTTTTGCTCAACAGTGGTGATACGCCGACCTACACCAAAGGTGACGCAAGCTCAATTGTAGACCTCACTTTTGTCAGTAATAGCCTTGCCAGAGGCGACTGCAACTGGAAAGTGTTGGACATCTACACTGCCAGCGACCATCATGCGATATTCTGAGAAATATCAAGTGACCAGAACCCCAAGAGACCAGTCAAGCAGTCTAACATCGTTGGTTGGAAGGTAAAATCTTTTGACCCAGAAGCATTACTAATAGCCCTCGATGGTGATCCGATCAACACTGGATGTGCAGAAGAACAGACTAAGGACCTGATGAGGAGAGTAACACATGCTTGTGATGCCAGTATGCCTCGTAAACGTGGCATAAATTCGAGACCTTCGGTGCATTGGTGGAACGACCACATCAGCGTCCTCCGTTAAGAGTGTCATAAGAAAAGAAGAATCTCTCAGCGCGGCTATCAACGGCCGAACTCAGTGGAGCTGATCGCAGAGTACAAAAAGGCGCGTCATGAACTGAGTAAAGCCATCAAAGAGAGCAAAAGAAGATGCTGGAAAGAGCTTATATACGAGGTGGATAAAGACGTGTGGGGTAGGCCTTATAAGGTGGTTATGACCCACCTGAAAAAACAACAAATGCCATCACCTACGTGTCCTCAACTTCTTCAGAAAATCGTCACTGCACTGTTTCCACAGCAACGCAACTACGATTACCAGTTGGCGCCAGGCAAATTGGACGACATCCCACCTGTCACTGAAGAAGAACTGCTGGAGGCTTGTAACCGTGTAGGGAATAATAAAGCACCGGGATTGGACGGAATCCCTAATTTAGCCTTGAAAACCATCATAAAGGCAGCTCCAACATTATTCCTAGACGCTTATAATGCATGCCTCAAGGAGGAGACTTTTCCTCGTAAGTGGAAACAGCAACGATTGGTACTGTTACCTAAAGGGAAGAAACCACCAGAAGAACCGTCATCTTACCGACCACTTTGCATGCTAGATACGGCGGGTAAGATACTTGAGCGCATAATTCATCAACGAATAGATGCAGTACACAATACACACACACACACACACACACACACACACACACACACACACACACACACAGAAGTGCTTACAGAGCTGCGTTCCATCGAGAGAAAAAGAGCAAAAGACAGAATCTAGAAGGAAGAAATAACATCTTAGCCACCAGAAGGAAGAGCGGCAGCTAATTCCTCCCCCCGCGAAGAAATGCCTTACGGCGGTACCATGGGGGATCAGAGGATAGAAGAGAAAGGGGTTTAGGGTTTAGTGGGTAGGGGCGTTAGCGTCGAGTTTTTAGTATGACGCTGCGTCGAGTCGCCACATATCCAGGCCAAACAACTATGCCTAGAATCCGTAAAAAGGATTCCCCCCCCTAAAAGGGAAGAAAACACACACACACACACACACACACACACACACACACACACACACACACACACACACACATACATACATACATAGTGACAACCTCGCGGGGATAGTCAGGGAAGCTTCCTGTGACCTTCAAACGTCGAGATCTGATGAAAGCCTGATTTTTGCAAAACGGGGTGAAAATAATAACTTCCCGATTTTTGAAAATCTTCGATTTTCTTAGCGGAACGTTAAAATATTTACACCAATAATTGTAGCAAATCACTTGTAGCTATTGCGTATTCAAGAAATTATTGTATACCATTGACAATATACTTTTAAAATTAAACTATAATTTTTCAAAAATTTGTAAAAATAATCTTGCCTTTTAAAAGTGAATTATTGGATAAAAAATTTCTATAATTAATTGATGAACTTGTTTGTTTTTTTCAACTTTTTTAAGAAAGAAAGGAATGTTTTACCTGAATGAATCTTTTAAAGTAAAAGTAGAACGTATGATTTGATAAAGTCCTTTGCATCATGCATGTAATAACTTTAACATCCGCAGCTGTATAATGACCGCGACTTTCTTTTTACTTTCACGAAGTTTAGTATCATATAGTTACTTACTAACATACATTATTATTCGTCAGTTTCTTCCGAGCTCCCATGCCGTTTGATTCATAAAAATCTCCAGTAATATTACGAGCTTTATTAGTGTTTATTATTTTAGTAATTTGTTAAGCAATAATTAATAAAAATCCTGTTAATTTAATAAAAATAATATACTTACATATTTGAACGAATAATAATAATGGGTATTTTTTTACAAGAAGATAATCAGGTAAGAATTTTAAGGAAAATTTATTTCAGTATAAAAGTTATCATTATTACTCTCATTCAAAATAATTTGCTTTGTTTTTAGATAAACACGAACAATATAACGATACAAAAAAACAATTTATCCCGCGAAATGCGCGGCGACATTATAGGAAAATTCAAAGGATTTCGCGGATGTACCTTATGGCTAACAGGACTGTCGGGTGCGGGAAAAACGTCAATAGCATTTAACCTAGAAAATTACTTAGTTAAACTGGGGATTCCTGCTTACAGTTTGGACGGTGACAACATCAGAAGCGGTTTGAATAAAAATTTGACCTTCAGCAAAGAAGATCGGCAAGAAAACATAAGACGATCTGCTGAAGTTGCTAAATTATTTTCCGATAGCGGACACATCACAATCTGCAGTTTTGTATCGCCATTTAGCGAGGACCGTTCCTTGGCGCGTAAAATCCATCAAGATGTCGGCTTGAAGTTTTTTGAAATATTTATTAACGCGTCGCTAGACGTCTGTGAGTCACGTGACGTGAAGGGCCTCTACGAAAAAGCACGAAACGGCACAATAAAAAGTTTCACGGGAATCGGTCAAAACTACCAGGTGCCAATTGATCCAGATTTAATTTTAGATACCGAGCAACAAACTCTCGATGAATCGACAATTACTTTAATTAAATTTCTCGAGGGTAAAAAAATTATACCAAATACTCCTGAGTGTAGAGTTGAGATAAGAAATAATTTATTTTTCAATAACCAACAAACTAAATTATAATTCAATATAATATAATATAATAATAATAATCTATAAATATAAAACAACAGAATAAAAATATCTAGAGCAATACATTTTTTTTTATAACATTTAACGTTATCAATTATTCGTTTACAACACAGATAGTATCAATACAGGACAGGTTCTTGTCATTTTTACTTTTATTTATTATAATACCATACATAATCATATTATTCATTAAGATTACTTGCTTATTGTTCTTTTACATACATTTCAACGATAAAAATAATTAAAACTATATTTTTATTATATTTTTTTCCTTGTTTTATATATATATTATATATTCGTCATGTTACATTGAAAAAAAAATTAGCTGATTCAAGAAAAATTTTCTATTTAAAATTTTACTTTTGATTCGATAAAATTTAATTTATTTTGAACTAACTTGTATTAATTTATTCTGAATTAACTAAAGAACTTCACTTGTAAATTAAGGTAGTGCTGTCACTCACATAATTACCGTTCAGAATTTAATAAAACTTGGCATACTAGTACTCTATAAAAACCAGAAAAAAAAAATACTAACATAAAAAAAAATGTTGATCTTTGCTATTAATTTATAAAAAAATACCCCTGGTTTAGCAAAAATAATTCACAACAATTGACAGTGTTAGATAATATTACAATAGATTAAATCATTGACTTTTAATTAAATAACAATATTTCAATTAAATTTTTTCAAATAATTTGATCAATTTTAGATATTCAATGTAAATCCACAGATTCGGTAGAATCTGGCGCCAAGTTCCGTTCAAATCTGCTGTAAACAGAGCGCCAGACTACCGACTGTGTTTACTGTAAGCAGAACGGTATTTTGAGGTTGCAAAATTTTATTTAATTCTACGGTACTTTTTTTTCCTAAATTGTATATTATAACAGTAATTCATACTTTATTTGACTGTTATTAATTAATTATATTCACTTATAACAATTAATCTACTTGAAATTATTAAATTTAATCAGCACAAACTATAGCAACGCAAAAATTTCGATCCTGACTTTTTTTCGATGGGCAAAGTGATCTGCCACAGACTAAATAATTCGAGAATGCATAGTAATCCTTCATTAGATGGGAAACTACAGTTAAAAATAGATATTTCACAGCTTGCATCCACGCCCGTCAGGGTGCGCTGGAATTATTTTTACATAAACTGTAGTTTCAAGGGGATAGTTTGCTATAAAAAATGCAACCAACGCGAGATTTAATTAAGTTGGTACCAATTGTAAATTTTATTATAATTACAAAAATACTAAAAATCCGAACAAAAACAGTTTCACTGTAAAAAATCGCGCCAAGTCCACGTTCATAAGACTATTAAGAAAAAAAAATTTGTTTTTTTCTTTACAAAAATATATAAAATAAAAAAATTAAAAAATCCAAGTAACCGATATGATTGTTTATGATTTTCGGAAATTAAAAAAAATTTTGTTATAAATTTAAAAATTAAGAAAAAAATTTTGGAACGTACTTGGTGTGCGTCATTGTGTATTTCAATTTTTTTAAATTTTGCAACCGCGCACACTAAATACGCGCACACTAAATCATCATAATTATTATAATAATTGACGGTGTTAATTCTTCAAAAGAGAAAAATTTAAAAATATTGAAAAAAAATTAAATTTCGTTATTCCCAATACTTTTTAATTCGTTTTTCAATCAGGGACCATTCAGATTTTAATAAAAATTTAAGTCATGAATAATAATTAACAAAAAACTACAAAAAATTATCTCTGACTCATTTCTTCTAATGCAACGTTACATAGGTAAATCTACTACGTGAATCAAAAGAGACTTTGTGTTTGATATTTGACATTTGTAGTATCTGTGGTACTATCTTAACAAAGTAAAACTTAAAGATGAGATAAAGTTTTCTATTCAAGAATTTCATCAATTCAATCAAGCGCTTTATTGTTTTCAAACGAGATAACCTATATTTTATTCAATTATTCATTTTTCGAGGATTAAGGTAGTATCATAGATACCACAAATATCAAATATTCCGATCGAAGCCTTATTTTATTTATGTAAATAATTTCCCTACAAACATCGCAATAGAGAAAAAGAGGCAGGGATAATTTTTTAAAGTCTTTTTATTAATTATAACCATCACATGTTCTAGATCTATACTTTTAATTACGTTAAGTGTTCAATATGTTATTTTTTTTTCATCACCGAAATTTTTATTGAAATCTGAAAAGAAGATATCTAAATTACAGTTATATTAAATGTTTAAAAATTTTGTGAAATTTCATGTAATAAATATTATTTTATTAACTTTAGCACTCTACACAGGGGTTCTCCAAATCCCACAAAATTTTCCCAACCTTAGAATTTTGGCTGTATTATAGGTAAAGTCACGATATTTATCGCATTAGAGATGAATTTATTTAGAGGAGAATGCTGTATAAAGAAACTTCAGTTCTCATTTACACGTGATATAATAAAGATTTTGAAAAACGTTGGGGTTAGCGAAACCCCACTATTTTTATTATATCAAACTTGATTAAAATTCAGTTTATTCATTCAAACGTAATTGCAGTTTAAAAATGTTTAAAATAGTGTTTTATTAAACCACCATCACTTTTGAGCTCGAAGAGCTCAAAAGCATAGAACAGCTAACTCTTCGAGCTCAGAGAGCTCAAAATAACACATAAATTGTATTTTTTAACTCGAAGAGGTATTACCGGGAAGTTACAGGGATGACCTTCAGGGTCAACTGTTTTCCTAATTTTTTATATTTAGATAGTGTAAGGTGCTAGAGTTAGAATTTTCGGTGCAGAGTTATTTTGAATGAATATGGGTGATTCTCTGTATGGATGTTTTTTGCTGTCCCAGGCATTTTTTTATTAGAAAAATTGTTATTTTTTTCCTAAAAAAAAATTTATTACGAAAGTAAAAAAATATTTCTATTTGGAGCATTGAAAACTAATATGAAATAAATTTTGTTTTTTTTGCTATAAATTCGTAAACCACCCAAATAACAGTCCTCTGTGCTGTCCTATTCCCAAAATTAATACTTTAAGATTAAATTTTAAGTTATTCGTTCATAATATATAATTTGGTCTATAATGTTTGTCAACTTAATTAGTTAACTAACAATCTTCTTCAATAAAAAGTACCGAAAATTAATTTGTTTCATGAAATTCATTGAACCAAAGTTTGTCCCAGGCATTTTAAGAACAGTCCCCTGCCAGAAGTTCAAAGCCAAAAAAAAATCCAGCGTGTTATTTTACCTTTTGTAAGGTTTATAAGGATCTAACTAGCCTTGAGTTAATAACCATAGGGCTGTTAGTGCTTTATCGCCATTTTATTTAGTGTCAAAACACCGTTTATGCTGGAAATATGTGCTTGGACCACTTCAAAACTCAGTCCCCTGGTAACTATTTTTATTTATAAAATTGGATCCATAAGTCTTAATATTATTCTAGTTAATGTAAACATTCATTGAGAACTTGAAAAGTTGAATGCATTGAAATAGTTTGCTTGATTTTTCTCAATTTGATAAAAAAAAAAAAAAAAACAGTCCCCTGTCATGTTATATGGCAAAAGATACACAAATATCGGAAAAGCAAAAATTAAATCGGCTGTTTATTTATTATGATTAAGCTGATAGTTTTGTAGCTCTTGTTAATTTTTTTTCTAATAAAATCAAAAATAATTTGGTCGGACAATTTTGTACAGATTTAAGACGTCTTTACAGAGAATCACCCATTTATTACATAGTCCATTTAGTCCAATGTATAACCTAACTTTTTCTCACTTTTCAAACTTGAAATCGAAGACTTCGAATTTTTCTAAGCTACAAGAAATAGTATACTAGGCACTGAGGAAGAAAAGTAGGACATTCCAACCTGCGTGTAAAATTGTCTCCCTAGCCGAAGGCAAGGGTGACAAACCCGCGTATTAAGATATCCTACTTTTCTTCCTGGCGCGTATCCTATTTCTCATTATATTTGTAACCAAGTTCGAACTTTGCGCATTTTGTTTTTGTGGGAAGTTTAGTGCAAATGTTAAGCTTTTTATTTATTTGTATATGTCATTCCATAAGATAACAGTAGCACTTTCTTTCCGCAAAACAAAGTTAATTAAAATCTGAACAAAAACAGTTTCACTGTAAAAAATCGCGCCAAGTCCACGTTCATATGACTATTAAGAAAAAAAAAATTTGTTTTTTTCTTTACAAAAATATATAAAATAAAAAAATAAAAAAATTCAAGTAACCGATATGATTGTTTATGATTTTCGGAAATTAAAAAAAATGTTGTTACAAATTTAAAAATTAAAAAAAAAAATTTGGAACGTATTTAGTGTGCGCGGTTGCAAAATATTTTACTTTTAATGAAATTCGTAAAATCTATTTATTAAGACTTTAAAAAAATTGAAATACACAATGACGCACACCAAGTACGTTCCAAAATTTTTTTCTTAATTTTTAAATTTATAACACAATTTTTTTTAATTTCCGAAAATCATAAACAATCATATCGGTTACTTGGATTTTTTCATTTTATATATTTTTGTAAAGAAAAAAACAAATTTTTTTTTCTTAATAGTCTTATGAACGTGGACTTGGCGCGATTTTTTACAGTGAAACTGTTTTTGTTCGGATTTTAGTATTTTTTGTAATTATAATAAAAATTTACAATTGGAACCAACTTAAATCTCGCGTTGGTTGCATTTTTTATAGCAAACCATCCCCTTGAAACTACAGTTTATGTAAAAATAATTCCAGCGCACCCTGGCGGGTGTGTATGCAAGCTGTGAAATATCTTTTTTTAACTGTAGTTTCCCATCTAATGAAGGATTACTATGCATTCTCGAATTATTTAGTCTGTGGCAGATCACTTTGCCCATCGAAAAAAAGTCAGGATCGAAATTTTTGCGTTGCTATAGTTTGTGCTGATTAAATTTAATAATTTCAAGTAGATTAATTGTTATAAGTGAATATAATTAATTAATAACAGTCAAATAAAGTATGAATTACTGTTATAATATACAATTTAGGAAAAAAAAGTACCGTAGAATTAAATAAAATTTTGCAACCTCAAAATACCGTTTTGCTTACAGTAAACATAGTCAGTAGTCTGGCGCTCTGTTTACAGCAGATTTGAACGGAACTTGGCGCCAGATTCTACCGAATCTGTGGATATTTTTCTTGAATCAATTAGTTTTTTTCTTTTTTTTTTTAGTGCACATATGTTTTACTTTCTGTTTTTATTTGGAAGGTTTTAAAACGTCGACTATAAATAACAATTTGTACGATTCATTGATTTGACTAGAATGTAAATAATATATACACATATTTTGTTCAGACAAATGAACTTTTTTTCATAAATATAATAGTAATAAATGGGCTCGTTCAAGTTAATTAAGATCTTGGCAGATCTTAGCAGATTTTGTACCAAAAACTTAAAGTGGCTACATTCTCACTAAAGAATATTTATAAGAAAACAATGCAAGGTATGCTAATCTAAGCTCAGTTCAGCTAAGAACTTATTAAACTTGAACGAGCCCAATAACTTTTTCTTTTACTTTACTTTAATGACTAGATTACAGGTAATGGATCGCTACGCTACTGGAAAGTTGTTAAGATTAACTTATAATTAAAAATAACTGTAATAAATTTTACAGAATTCTTTGACGATTCCGGTGGTTCTTATTTTTCAATTATTTATAATCATATTATCAACCAATTACTAATTTTCTAAAATGAATCATTCGAAAACTAACAAAATTAGTTGAATAAATTAAACATTTTGTCTTTTGATTATAATTTAGCAGTAATTTACAAATAAGTGAAAACTGATATAATCATAATATTGAATAGAATTGTAATTAATAATAATAAAAATTTTTTTTAATTTAATAACGTATCTATTGAAAATTTTCAAAAAATTGAATTGAAAAAAAATTTTATAAATTTTAATAGATTTTTGTCTAGTTAAAAAAGTCAAAAATGTTCAATTTTATTTATTAGGAAGGATTAGATCCACAGAAATGAATTTTTAATTATATATTATTACGTTAATTCTTTAATATACTTAGTAATATTCAACAATTTTTGGTTCTGTAATGTTCAACCCGAGGGCAAGGTAACAGGGAAAGATTTTTTTAGTGGTCTCTCTAGTAAACAAACAAAATATTTTATTTTAATTTTATTTTTTTATTACATAGATTTTTTTCTCATCAAAAAATTTTTATTACTCGTATTTTAGAATTAACGTCTCAAAATATGAAATTCAAAGTTTTTTTGATTCGATGATTCGTTTCAGATAAGTTATTTTATTTAAACATAAAATTTCGTGTATTAATCATATATGTTCACCCGACTAGATATTTGAATAAAAAAAAAAAAAAAAAATTTTTAAAATGTCCAAATAAATTACTTAACAGTAAGTTATTTATTGTATTGAAAAAATAATATATATTTATTATAGTTTAATTATAGTTCAGTCAAAAATATATATATTTAGGTAGAGAAGAATTTACTTTGTCATTTAAATTTACCCAATCGTTATTCCTTACTTATACTTATCTGCGATATTCCAACCGAAATTTAATCTGGAACATCTGAAATTACAAAATATTCATCAATTTACTGCTCTAGCTAAAAATACAATAAAAAAAAAACAATGACACTGAAACTTAACAGACACTTGACAATTTTTTTATGTTTCTTGAAAAATTAACTAGATCTAAAAAATTATTTTTAAAAAATTGCATTCATAATTTTTTAGAGCTTCTAAAGACGAAATTTTATAATCAATTTTTCATGCTACCAAGTTATGTGGTGCAAATATGCACACTTAACCCATTGAGGACGCACGGGTCAATAATTGAATGAAAAAGTACTACTTTCGTAAAATTTCATAAAATTTTGAATAATTTCATGAAATTCTAATATAAATCTAGTCTTTCTTCATTTTTTTTAATTCAAATATATTGAATAAAGTTGACCTAGTATTATGCGTGATTTAGACTATTCATCAATGGACAGGACTGACAGCCACGAAGACCAGTGTTCGAACTCAGCAGATCCCACACGGAAAGAAATTTTCTTTAAAAATTACCGTTAAATTCACTGTAATCGAGGGACACAATGCGGCCCTTTTATTTATTACTATTTATTTAATAAAAATTGTGAAAAAATTCATTTATTTTGTGGTACATTTCATAAAATTTACCGAAAACCGAAAAAATTTACAGTAGACTACGGTAAAATTTGTTGGTAAAAAGTTAAAAGTTATCTCATTTACTGACAAATGATTATATCGTGCCATTCGTCTCATGCTTCCCGTGAATTTAACGGTAATTATAAAAAAAAATTTCCTTCCGGGCAGAATTGTTAATCAGACAATCAGTTTCCGAATTATATGACATGTCCAAATATTAATTAGACTCTATTAAAGAAAAGAAAAAAATATTTTCTTTATAAAATTTTTTGGGAAAAAATAGTCATAAACATTTATATATCATCATATATGATTATATTTAGCTATTTTTTATATATGATTTTATATAACCGATTGATGTATAAAAAATTTTTCTCGGGTTGACAGAAAAAAAATTAATTTACTTCAGTTACTACCCGCAGTATAGTGTGACAATCTTCACCATGAGGGTAAATTTTATCTATACAGCATCAGATTCTGAATATTTTCTTTTTTAAATAAACGAATGATACCATATGGTTTTTTCTTGCATAAGCTAATTTTCCGCCAAAAAGCCTTTTATTTGCCTACACATATCACAAACTTTCCACTCCCCATTCATAAGTAAGGGGTTGCGTACAGTTACCCCACGTGACTTTAATTTAATTGTTTAAAAAATTCTAAAAATTATTATGTTTCTTAATTTAAGTATCATCAAAAAAAAAAACTAACCTTCTTCGTCAGAGTCAGATATTCGCGTTCCCTGAAGTGAACTCTGTTTGGACAGCGTGCGACTAAACGTTCCACGCGGTTTTGGAGGGGGAGACTGTTTGTTCCACAATGCTTCAAGCTGATCGAAGTGTTGCGACTGCGCAAGCGCAGCTTGTTCTCTTCCGAGACTAGATTGAGAATTGGCCAAGCCAGCTTTGCTGATTTCTTCCATAGAGGCGCTGACACTAAAACGTCGCTTAAGCCTGTCTTCCACCGCAGCGACCATTATTCCTGCAATATACCAAGCACATTATATTACCAACTCATAAACGCATGCGCATTGCTTACAACACAGTAACACAACAGTATCAATTACCTGAAGTTAAGTGGCCATACTTTCGTTGCCAAGTGTAAGTGTCCAGTGAAACTTCTTTCTTTAACAATCTTCTGGCGGGTCTCTTTGGCCCAGGAGGTCTCAAGTCTCTCGGAGCTACGTAGGAAGGTAACTTAACATATTGAGCAGGAGTGTTGTGCAGACACAGAATAGGCATTCGACATTGCTCCAATAAGTGCAGCCCCATTCTTGAACAATCTGTGGATATTTCAACGCCGAGGATCGGAACATGCAGGACGATTGAATTCAAAGAGATTCCTTTTTTAGTGTCCCAGATGAAGAGACTTTTGTCTTCGCTGCCGCTTACTGCAAGAGTCCCATCTCCTGACAAACGAACACAGGTGATAGGACCAAGATGTCCTGTAAGTGTGTGCAAGTCGTCTCCAGTGTTGATGTCCCAAACAATCAGATTAGCATCACGTGACCCGGAGACAACGATGCTCTTATCAGTGACGGCTACCGCGACGCAGGTAACGTAATCAGTATGACCAACAAGAACCTGGGATAGTTTTCCGCCAGCTAACTGCCAAACCTTGAGGCTCATGTCGCACGAGCCAGTTATCAGCAATTGAGAATCCGGTGTTACGACCAAGCAAGTGATGTCCTGAGAGTGAGTAATCTGGTGCTTCTCCTCCGGACCAGCTCCTAGACCAATAATTCGCAGGTGGTTGTCACCAGTGCCGCAGATAGCGTATCTCATGTCTGAGGTGACAGCGAAACACTGTCCTGGACCGCACACTGATTGGATCAGTGTGCCTGTATCAGCAGCCCAAACCCTGATGGTGCCTCCGCGATCAGAACTGACGACACGTCTGCCATCCAACATGGCTATTACTGACGTAACAGGTGCTTGATGACGAAACGTGGCGACAACCAAGCCCAATGTCAGCCCCCAAACTCTAACTGATTTGTCTTCAGATCCCGAAGCGGCGAATAGACCAGACGCTGAGAATGCAACACACGTAACACTTGCAATATGCCCCTCCAAGGTCATAATAAGCTCATGAGTATTCAATTGCCATAAATTAACCAGGGAATCGATTCCACCTGTTACTGCTGTCGCACCGTCGCGAGATATATCCAAGCATGATATCGCAGCTGTGTGTGGCTGCAACGATTCGTGTTTACCTTTGCACCCCAAGGACTTTAGATAATTATTCTCATCACCACGGAAGCTCCAGAATGTTACACGATTTCCACTAGCAGTAATTAAGAAATCGTCTTTGTCGGTTACTTTAACAAATGATACGTCTGCTGATGAGTTTGTGTTCAAAGGTTTGATCAGCTTACCACTGTGCATGTCGAAAATCGATACTCTTCCATCAACACCACCGGCAACAGCCCGTCGGCAATCTTTGGCTAGGGACAAACTTTTAACTGGGCCTTGATGTCCTCGTAGTGAGTGAATCTCTGTACCCGTTGCTAATGAACGTAAATAGAGTTTGTTGTCCTCGCAAACAGCCAGTAGAAATACTGAATCAATTGACACGTCGAGCATCGCCACAGGCGACGGGAGTGTTATGCTATTGAGCAGCTGAAAGTTTTCCAGAGACCACAAACACACTGTTGAGTCTGCTGATCCGGATATCAGAACATCACCCGCAGTGTCTATTTTAACTGCTGTGACTGGTCCGCGGTGATGGTCGACCTTCATCAAGACCTCTCCGGTTAGAAGACTTGTTGCGATGATACGAGAGTCTTCGCCACCACTGACGATCACGGAGTTGTTCAAGGCAGGGGTTACTGTCAAAACTGGTGCGATATGCTCGCAGATTCGTCGCTTCAACGTTAGTTCCTTGATGTCCCAGACTATGATCGATGTGTCCTCAGAGCCTGTTAGCAGATACTGGGATTGTTGAGTGACTGCGATGCAGGAGATTGGGTTTGAATGACCTGTTTAGGACAGAACAGTTAGTAGAATCGTTACATTATGTAAATTTAAAGAAAATTGGTGGTAAGTCTGGCTTACCTTTAAAGGTATGGACTAGCTGGCCAGACATGACATGCCAAAGTTGAGGATCTCCTTGGTCAGGAATCACAATGACATGCTGTCCTGTAGGAGCAGGTTCAACGAACTTTACGTTCTGGGGACAAGTGAGGGTCTTTATTTGCAAGGGCAGTGGCGACTGCAACCATCCGTTCAATGGTACCAAGAGTGGAGCAGCGAATCCATCGCACCAAGCCATCGCTGCAGTTATCATCTTGCTGACTTGATCAACTGAATTCGCCTGGAAAGTAAAAAGAAACTATTTATTATCTGCCAAGCCTAGCTCAAAATTTTTGATTGAGTTACTAGCAAATCTTTTAAAGTTTTTGTTGCAGACTTGACAAAGTATTGCTAAACGCTTTGCTACCAAGATCTTGCTCAAATCTAACGCTAGTTTGGATACAGAATCTTGATTAACTGCCTGGCTCAAGAACTGTCTAATCTTCTATATAATTAAGAGAATAAGGAAAATGTTGTCTCCGGCGTATTTATATGATAAAATAAGTTTTTAAAATTAAATTTAGTATCATTGGAAAAATCTTGACCTGAATTTGTGCCTTATTCAAGGTTTGATATGTTTTCCAGCAATAGTTAAACTACTCTGTCCTTGTGAATGTGGTTATAGATCAGAAATTAATTCATATAATTAAGAGTCTAAAAAAAATTTTGTAAGGGGTATAATATCTTTATCGTAAAATGGGTTCGATATTTTTTCAGCGATAGTCATTTATGATTTAAACAATTGAGAGAACAAGAAAAATTTTGTGACGTGTATATTATTAGTTTATGACATTTTTATAGTTGAATTTGGTATCATCAAAAAGGTCTTGATAAAAATTTGTGCTTTTTCACGGTTTTATATATTTTT
The DNA here is from genome assembly GCF_020080835.1 of Cotesia glomerata. Taxonomy (NCBI): domain Eukaryota; kingdom Metazoa; phylum Arthropoda; class Insecta; order Hymenoptera; family Braconidae; genus Cotesia; species Cotesia glomerata. The sequence goes on along the minus strand of NC_058163.1, from coordinate 7,767,284 downwards.
CAGTGATAATTTTTCATGTCAAATTTTTGGAGAAGTTGTAAATAGTTTGTTGGTTCTATAAATTTGTTCCGTCACATTTGTCGATCAAATTATTTGTAATAAATCTTGTCATAGCACTATTGTTTTTCATACTTATTTGAAAAGTACCCAAACAATGTACAGAGTGTCCCAGAAGTAACGGACGCCATTGTAGCATCTGATAAACAAAATAATTCTGAGACGAAAAGTCCTTAGCCATTTTTTAATCAGACGCATAGATAATTAATTATTAATTAAAATATCGTCCTTTTATGCGTTAGAGAGAGAGCACTAGTGTCAAGTCAAGTGCGTTCCAACGAAGACGCTTGCACGTGTGAATGTGTAAGTAAATATGTGTGACTATGTAGCTGTAGAAAATAGTTAGTCATACAGTTAGTGGAGTCTTTGTTTGGCACATACTTTACTGGACACTGGCGTGATAGCGTGATTATAAAAATCAATAATATATTACGACCCTTGGCCAGAAAGTTGGATTTTATAGCGCATGGAACATAGACACGAGCGGGAGGGGGGGCGACTTTTGCAGAGTCGAGGCGAAGCCGAGGTTTCGCTGGTAGAGCGAGCTTAAAAAAATATATCATAAATAAGATACAATTAATTGCACGATAATTAAATTCTGAAACTAAAAATTAAGAATAGAAAACACATAAACAAATAAATAAACGAAAATAAATTATTAATTGCCAACTATAATGGAATTTTTATTAAATAGTTTAAATATATTAACGTATACAATCAGTAACGTATATAATCATTAACACTTTTATAACCACAAAAAGTTTGACCAGCGAATGAATATTGCATACAGCGTGCTAGTGAATAAAGCTATTACACTACCGAGCCAGGAAAAACACGAAGTCCACAAGAGCGCACTGTAATTCAAATGAGCCACAAAAGTCGTACTTTCTGAAGCGAAACGCGGCCCGAAAGTTCGTATTTTCGAGTCAGCGATCAAGAAACGATTATTAAGCCAAAGTTTTCTTATTCATAGTCCGTAAATTTCGACAATCGCATAGTGACTACAGGTTGCTAGTCATTTACAAAGAGCTTTTTCAAGAAACTTGTCTTAGATTAATGTTATTAAGACTAACCATACAATAATTTTAAGCATGAAAAAGCTTACCGGATCATTGCCATCACCAACGACAGGCCTCAACCAAGATATCAATTGAGCGCCTAGCTGTAGCGGATCCCTGGTCAAAGCGTCGCTTGAATTCCTGATCGTATAATAAACCAACTCGAGATCCCGCTCCAGCAAATAACGCCTTGCATGTTCCAACACGCATCGTAAGTAGCTAACACTTATCATCTGCACAGCGGCCAATAGAAAATCAAAAGCACAAACAGAGAACTTCTTAATCTTCTCAGCATCGCCAGTTCGTAGCAAATGGAGCCATGCTTCTTCAACGTGTCTCAGCGTGTAAGTGATGTCCTGGGATTGAGGAACGCTCTGAAAGGGCGTCTCTTTGTTCGGAGGAGTTCCGGGATCCTGATCAGTGATTAGGGAGCGTTCGCTGTCATCGCAGTCTTCCGCGAAGAACAAAGCAGCTAATTCAGCATGGCAGGGTCTTGACACGAATTGGGTTGGAAGGTATCGTTTCCGAGCGATGTCTTGGACTACCCAGCGCCAGGAAAACAAGAGCCTTCCACTCATGACTCTAACTCTCAGCAGAGAGTCGAAATTCCTGCGTACCAGACACCAAGTTGCAAAATTAAACTGTCCTGCTGCCAGCAACAGCGGGCTGTCATCCATTGTCGGCATTATCAATTCGAGTAATTCCGTTTCCGATAATCCATACTCGATGCATGTTAATAGCGAGCCAATGCGATTAGCAGCTTTATTACCGATAAGCTTCTCCAAGTTATCAAGCTGAGCCTCGACGTTAGGAGCCTTGCTGCGTGTTTCTGGCAACTCGATTAGCACATCTGGACGTTTGAACCTGTCCCTCTGGAGGGGTGTCAGTTTCATGGTCTCTAGAGAGGACTGCGTCGTTATCACTAAATGTAACCCCGGTGGCAACGGATTCACCGGTAGCCATGACAACGCAGTAACTATATCAGTGTCCAGTGGATGAAGGCGACTCAAATCGTCAATTAAGACAATCAACTGGCCACCATTGTCTAGCGGCTTTTCTTCAATACCACGAACGATTTGATTGAACCAATTATTCAGATACAGCGGGTGAAATGACGCGTCACGTGGCAAGTTACCGTCATTGTTTCCTGACAGAAATCCCATGTGTTGACACAATAAGCGGAGCAGTTCCAGATTGTAGGCCGATTTGGGTGTTGCGGTGCAGAGACGTACTATTTTCATCGTTGTTCTGTTGGCAAACCAGCTGTCTACTTTTTTGTAGACTGTCGATAATATCGCGGTCTTTCCTGTGCATCGGTTACCACGAATTATTATAGGACCGTGTTTTTGGGTTATGCCGAGTTCCAAAAGCTGCCTAACTCGTTGTACAACGTCGTCGTTTTCTGGTAAAGGCTCTATTTCACGGAGCAAAGATTGATGAGCAAGGCTTTCAGCATAAATTTCTTGGACCAATTTTTTCCTGCTTTTTATCTCGGGGAGAGCTTCTACTGAAGCATTCACCAAGTTCTGCACTCGATCCAATACCCGGTTGCGTAACTTTGTAAGGTAGTTATCGTGGGTATTTATATCGGGATCGATAACTCCAGCATCGTTGTAATTAACATCGAAATTGAGGACGTTGTCCTCAGGTAAATGGGAATTTAATTTTTTTTTGAGCTTTTGACATTCTGGGAACGGCGGGGGACTCTCTCCGGTCCAGTTTCGGATGATGGTGATGATACCATTTCCTTGAGGGTCTAAATCTATAAACATAAAGTTTTATTTTGTTAATGTAGATGAACCATTATCAGGGTAAACTGGTAGTAAGGTAATTTCGAGGTAGATAACAGAGGGGCTTACTTAATCCGTAATCTAATTGACGCTCGGCTGTTGATTTTAATAAGTACTGTATATCTGTATTGTTCGGATCGTTTATTAATGCTGATTCGGCAGCAGCTTTGAGAATTTCTGAAAGCCGTGTGCCCGTTGTTGTTTGCCAATTGTCTTCAACTGTTTCCTCTCTGGAAGATTACAAAAAAGGAAAAGCTTTTTATTTTTATTATACTCCTATTTGTTTTCTTTTAGCTTTTTATTTTTATTTCAGGAGTTAAAAATAGCTGGAAAGAATTTAACGTAAAAGATTGAATGGATCATGATTTTGTGTGATGAATTGAGTGTTTCAAATTAATGCAAGTAACTGAACAAACTGTCAAACTTTTCATACCAGGTGGGCAAAATTGTTATAACTTATAAGTTTTGGTGAAATAAGTTTAACAAGGATTTAAAGTTTTAATTTTTTTGAGGTATAAAAAAAATTAAGCTTTTTTGTCGGAAAATTTAATCTGTAAAAAATATTTTTTCGTGATTTTAAAATATTCAATTACTCATATCTTCAATAATACGCATTTTAGCGACATGAACGTTAGAAAGAAAAATTAAATTTTCTATTTGCACGCGCATAAAATAATTATGTTACTATTATGCTATTCATTTGGTTGTGGTAATGAAATCATTCATTGCTGTAACAAACAGATTTTCTTGCCAAAAATAGTTATAAAATTATGTTTTTATCTGAAATTATCATTAAAGTTATAATTTACAATTTCTTTATTATTTTAAAGATTAAAAAATCCTGGATATGGTTCACTCTGCTGGCTATCCCTGGATCGTTTTTGATGAAAGAAAATAATTATTAGAGCCTAAAAAACCAAGTCGATCGCGGCCAATAACCTAAAAATCGGTTGATTGGTTTGTGAGTTATCGTTGTCGAAAAAATTCGAAAAAGTAAATTTTTCTAGAATTTTTGGTTTGATCAGTTTGTGTTTAAACGTATATCATAGAATTTGAGAAACTGCGTGGAATGTTGCCAACCACGTGAAAATCGGTCTATTCATTCAGAATTGCGGTTTGAAAATTCAAAAAATACTGTTTTATTAAACTCCTATCAGATTTTTGAGCTCGAAGAGCTTGAAATAACATATAAATTATATTTTTGAGCTCTAAGAGCTCAAAAACGCCATAAGTGAAATTTTAAGCGTTTGGATATAAAATTAGCGGGCAGTTGGAGGGATGGCCTTTAGGGTCAACCGTTTTCCAGGTTTTGTTATCCTAAACAATCAAACTCTTCAAAATGATTTTCTTGCTAAAAAATTTTTTCTCCTGAATTAAGTTAATTTTTTTTCAATTTAGTTACTTCACATATCTTTAAATACTAGTAGGTATTGTAATTTTCATATTAATCTACAATTAAATTTACAATCAATTTTTCTCATTCTTCCAGAATTATAAAAAACCAGAACATTAAATCAATACTTCGTCGGCCTCTTACATTTTCCGTAGACAACAATTCTCTTACAATTTAATTTCCTCGTTTTAATAGTATCTACAAATGAACGACAAGTAATCTGTTAAGGTCTCTTGTTAGACCTTATTCTCGAGGTAACACGAAATCGCGGTAGTGCAAAACAAAAGAGAAGAGAGGAATATATGAGTAGTTAGAGTAATAAAGATTAAAGTATTAGAGTAATAAATATACCTGGTGGCCTTTAGAGCATAACAATGTTCTTTGTACTCGTAATAGTCGTTAAGCTCGGGTGAATTTGTGACTAGAGTACGAAAAATTTTCTCTTGGAGTTTCGTCGGGATCCAACCAGCTCTGTAATCTGCTCCCACGAGAACCTAAAAAGTTTACCCAAAAAGTTAATCTCTATCATTACTGCTTCATGAAACTTTTTGGGTTGCGCTCAGATAAGTACAACAGTTGTTAAAATGCTTAAAAAATTCAACTTCTAGATACTCCTTGCTAGCGATACAATAAAAGTTTATTAATTCGTTAGAAACTTACGAGAAAAAAACATCCACGTGAGTGTCGAAACGACGCTTTTATCTCTTCAAGAAACAATTCCGCTAAGTACGGATCGCTATCGGGGTTTTTTTCTGTCCCAAATTGCATGTCCACCAATAATACCTGCGAATTTATTTTAAGTTTAATAACTTAGTTTCGTATTAATTAAATGTTTGTTGGACTTATTAGAGCATAAAACTTTACTTTAAGTGGGTAGAAATATAAATGTTTAAAGTTTTTAATTGCTACCTTCCTCAGTTTATAATTATTTATTGTTATAAATATTAATTAAGTACTTGTGGAAGTAATTAAGAATGAGTATTAATATTACTTTCCACTATTGCATACATATAACTATACTCCAATTATGAAAATTAAGAATTGCATTCTGAAAAAAGATCAAATATATCGGACGCAAGTTTGCGCTGATATTTAGAAGGGTGAAAATGAGTAAAATTATCTAAACATACATAAAAGAAGTCTTTTTTTTTGGTTAAATTAAGTGTTATATCAATTATAACGGGTTGAGTACTCAACATTTAAATATAAACATAGTTTGTGAAATCTTAACGATACATATCGAGTGTGTTTTATAACTATATTTGTCGTGTGTTTAAATTTTAGTTATTTCTCTTGGATTAGTATGGCACGCCGTTTTACTATTTAATCAGGTAATATTTTTGCAGAACATAAAAAAAAAAAAATTTATTTTTAATTTGAAAAAGAATTTTTTCAGTGAATTCTTTTTATGTACTGACATAATAAAAATGTAATTATTTTATGTCCCGACATAAAATTAAATGCTTATGCATAGGGAGAGGTACTAAAAAACACGAATTATAATTATGTAACGACATAATTTTAATGATTAGAAATTATTCTTTTGAAAAAATAAAAACATTTTTATTATCTTGCAACATAATTATATTGAATACAATTCAATAATGTTTAAAGATAAAATATATTTTTTTCATTATAAATAGTATAATAAAAAATATTAAAATGATGTATCTGCATAAAAAAAATGGATTAATTTTATTTAAAAATCTTTGCAAAATTTTTATTATGGTTGATCATAATAAAAATTCACAGAATTTAGTAAAAAGTGAAATCATAATGAATACTTCAAAAAAATTTATGACACAACATAACTAAAATTCAGACAATTTTTATTATGTCCCACCATAATTAATTGTACCGATAACGAATTTTAATTATCTAGTAACATAAATTTAATTTAAATTTTTTATCCTAAAACTAAATAAAATAATAATGATAAATAAAAATGATCTTGTTACATAATGATATTAAGCAATTGATATTATCTCTTTACATAATCTTAATTCAAACATTTCCATTATATACATAATTTTAATTCCAACATTTCTATTATGTACATAATTTTAATTCCAAAATTTCTATTATGTACATATAATTTTAATTCAAACATTTCCATTATGTACATAATTTTAATTCTGAATTACTATTATGTACATAATTTTAATTTTGAATTATTATTATGTACATAATTTTAATTATAATATTTTTATTATGTACATAATTTTAATTGAGAATTTTTATTATGTACATAATTTTAATTCTGAATCACTATTATGTACATAATTTTAAGGAAGTGAGAATTCCTCTGATGAGGCATGGGGCACGTGTCTATGCATACGCTACACCAGTGCAGATATTTCATACGCACGGGGCACAAGTACGAGCACGGATACAGTGTATGATAGATCCGTGTCCCGTGCCTCATCGGACGAATTCTCACACTAATTTTAATTATAACATTTTTATTATGTACATCATTTTAATTATAACATTTTTATTATGTACATAATTTTAATTCTGAATTACTATTATGTACATAGTTTTAATACTTATTTGTATTAAATTTCGATTAAAAGAAATTAAAATGTTATAAATAATCACTCCAAAAATATAAATCTACAGGAGCCAATTTACTTTATGTCACTACATAAAAAAAATTGTTAGTTAAAATTATATCCTCACATAATTATTAAGCTCTTATTTTTAATTATCATGACACATAATAAAAATATTCTTTTTGTCATCAGCTCAACTCAGAATTTTAATTCTTTGATATATTATTATGTCCCTACATAATAATTATTCCTTAAAAAATATAAGCATAAACATAAAATTAATCTATTATATTTTGATTATGTATCAGTGCTGGTTTAAAAAAATAAATTACAAAAAAACAACGAAAAATTGAATTATTATTTTTATTTAGTAATTTGTAATAATCTAACGAAAAAAATAAAGCTCAATAATTATATATTTCAAAAGTTATCGTGCTTACTCTTTTGGGAGTAAGGAAAATTTTGTATAATTCAGTAAAAAAATTAAAAAAAAAATGTTTTTTGTAAAATGTTTGGTAATTAACTCGAAACAATGAATTGGCGCCTTAATCATATCTTTCAAAGTGTCCTTTATTTGATTTTATTCACAGTTTTATGGTATAAATCGTATATTTATTCAACAAAGTTGAAGTTTCACAAGTTCCCGAAAGGTTATATCGTTAATCTGATTAAAGATACCAACTTCAGAAATACGCGTGTTAGTACAGTTTTGGAATGTGAGAGCGCATCGGTCGCAACTTGTGAATTGAATAAAGTAACGTGTAAAGAGTAACTATGTAAGTAAGTAGAGTTATACAGGGATTATAAAAGAATTAGTACACATGTATGTCAAAGTGGAAAATGTATTGTTAGATTGAATTTAACAATATGTTGCTTTTGAATGCAGCGTGGAATTTATTCGTATGAGTTGCAATTAATTGAATTTGTCCCGAGGTAAATTAGTAATTTTTTTATTTCTTTCAGGCCATTTCGTCGAGCTTGAGAAAATTCTCAGATTATATAATCGAGAAATAAAAATAGTTAGAAATGGTAACGTGAAATGATAAATGTAAAACTGAATATTTCATACGGTTTATAGGACGTAAGAATGTCATTTTCATCAAGAGGATTCGACAATATTGGTGACCCAAATACTGAAAAATGAAATTGTTACTCTCAAGCGCTATAAGGATGAAAGTGTATGCTTCAGAAGGTTTTTGAAATGTAAAGTAAAGAAAAAAAATACACAAAAATAGAGTAAAAGTATGAGAACATACTTCAATTCCCATGTCATCATAAATAGATTGGAGTTCGGGTCCAATCGATTCCAGCAGTTGTTTTCTTTCTTCAGGGAACTCTGGAATATATAAAATAAGAATATTTTAATTTGATATAATATAATGATAATAATAATACTAGTGGTAGAGGTATTTTCATGATCAATTTTCGCGAATAATTTAATTCAAGAATTAATAGAATTTCTTTATAAGATTCGGTAAGTTGATGCATTAATGGAAAATTATTAATAAAAAATAGAAGGAAAATAATTCACGGATAAAATTAATGGACGAAAATCAATGAAATAATTCTACGGCATGAAAGTTATCGATTTAAATTAATAGAAAAATTTAATGGATGATAGTCAATAGAAAATTAGTAATAAATTAAATTTAATGGAAAAGTCTAATAGATGAAAATCAATGGAGAAATATAATGGATGAAAATTGATGAAAAATTTTTATGAGAACATCAATTAAAATTTTTAATGGATGAATTTGAATCGAAAAATTTAATAGGTGAGAATCAATTTAAAATTTTAATGAATGAAATTTAATGAAAAATTTTGACCGACGCAAATAGATCGAAAATTCTAATGGTTTGAAATTAGTGAAAAATTTTAACGAATGATAGTTCATAGAAAATTAGTAATAGATTAAATTTAATGAAAAAGTCTAATCGATAAAAATCAATGGAATAATGCAATGGATGAAAATTGGTACAAAATTTTAATAGAAAATTTTAATAAATAATAATTAATAAATAACTAACAATGGCTGAAACTTAAAGAAAAGTCGAATGCATTAAAATTAATGCAAAAATGTAAAGGATGAATTTTGATAGAAAATTTAACAAAAAATGTTAATGGATTAAAATTAATAGCAATTTGTAAATAGAACATAATTAAAGGAATCTCTGCTGTTGTGTTTCATGTAATAAATTGAAGGTATTTAAAAAAAAATGGGAAATTTTAATCGGTCAAAATTCATAGAAATATATAAAAAATAATTCACGGAATTAAAATTTTATTTTTTTATCTCATAGATGAACAGCAATACTTAAAAATCAATAAAAAACTAATAAAAAGCATATCGTTAAAATAAATAATGATTCCCATTAAAAGAATATCTATCCGTGGTTTCAATTATTTTTCTAAAATTACAACGTATTGATTAAATTTTATATTTTATTTATTTTAATTTTCATTCGCCCGCATATTTATTGCACGTTATCCCAATGCATATTTCAATTAAATGAATCGTTGACCTCGATAGCATTGTTGAGCTCGGAAAAATAAATGAGAAGAAAAAAGAAAAAAAGTGAACTTTAACAAGGATAATTGAAATTTAAAATTACGCCGGATTTAACCGTGCTGAGGGTATATAGACATAGATATAGATATGTATTAATGTACAAAGTTAAGAGGCGCAGGTTCGTGTGATTTACATCGAATAATTAAGTCCAGCTCTTAATTCAAGACTCTAGTATCTCAAAGATTAATTTAGCTTCCACTCTCTCGGAAGGCATGAGTTTCCTTAAACTTGTGATCTACATTAATCTCATTGTATACAGGCAACAGTATCAAATTCCGGATCAGTAACAATAGAATTCAAGAGTTTTGAGCATCAAAAAATTTGTGATTAAAAGTATTCATTTTCATCAGAAAAAATTTATTTTATCGACAGTCATTATGAACTTTTGTTTATGTAGGTTATTTTTAACTCCCCACTAAGAAAATTAAAAGTTTTAAAAAATCGGAAGTTATTGGTTTTACCCCAATTTTCGAAAATCGAGTTTTCATCAGATCTCGACGTTTTGAGGTCCTAGGAAGCTTCCCTGCATGTTTTCGCGATGGTGTCAGTATGTCTGTGTGTGTGTATGTGTATGTGTGTGTGTGTGTGTGTGTGTGTGTGTTTTTTCCCCTTAGGGGGGGGGAATCCTTTTTACGGATTCTAGGCGTAGCTGTTTGGCCTGGATATGTGGCGACTCGACGCAGCGTCATACTAAAACTCGACGCTAACGCCCCTACCCACTAAACCCTAAACCCCTTTCCTCTTTCCTCTAATCCCTCATGGAAACCGCCGTTAGGCATTACTTCGTGGGGGGAGGATATAGCGACTGCTCTTCCTTCTGGTAACTAGGTATTATTTTACCTTTCTTCTAGTTGTTGTCATTTGCTCTTTTTCTTTCGATGGAACGCAAGTCTATAAGGACTTCTGTTGCAAACGTGTTTGCGGCGTTCCAGGCAGCCTCTGATGACAGCATTGCTTCTACTATTGTCTCTGGTTGGATTTTCTTCTTCAGGATCATCTCCAGCTCATCGCGCTGTGGGTAAAATCGTGGGCACTCAAAGAAAACGTGCTCCGCGTCTTCATTGATTCCTGGGCAGGACGGGCACTCCGGTGAATCATCATGCTTGAAGCGGTGAAGATACGTCCGAAAACATCCATGTCCTGACAACATCTGCGTCAGATAGTAATTGACCTCGCCATGACTCCGGTTTATCCAAACGTCGATTTTCGGTATGAGACGGTGTGTCCATCTTCCTGTTGTCGCGGCGTCCCACTGCGATTGCCATCGTGCGATGCTGTTCTGCCATTCTTCAGCTCTGAGTTCCTCGGCACTTAGTGTGGTTGACCTCTTTCGTTGGTAAAGGTTCCGTCTTTCCTCAGCTAGAACTCTAAGCGGCAGAGTTCCGGAAATGACACACACTGCTACTTCTGATATCGTGCGGAATGCACTGGCTAGTCTTACAGCGCTCAGTCGATATACTGGTCCAGCTTTTCTCCATGATTCTTGCAACTTCAGCGCGTCTGCCCAAATGGATATTCCATATGTGAGCATCGATGTGACAACTGATGATAGTAGTAGTCTCCTGCTCTGCTTTGGCCCTCCGACGTTCGGCATCAGTCGTGCGAGACTAGCCCTCACTACTGACGCTTTGGCACTGACGTGTTCCACTTGCTGTTTAAAGTTGAGACGGGCATCAAGTATCACTCCCAAATATCGGATGTAAGGTTGTGATGTGATTTCTTGTTCGCCGACTTTCAGCTTGATGGTCTCTAACACTTTTCTGCTGGATATAAGCACTGCCTCAGTTTTGTGTGTAGCCAGATGTAGGTTTACCGTATTCATCCACCGATGGACTTGCTCGAAGGTGATGTCGAACATGTTGTTAATTTCGTCAAGGTGTTTAGCGACGATTACTACGGCTACGTCGTCTGCATATGCTACGAGTTTTACACTTCTTGGCAATTTCAATCTCAATAGGCCATCGTACATGATATTCCACAGCAGTGGACCAAGTACAGAGCCCTGGGGTACACCTCCTGTAATATCGTACTCTTTTAGACCATTCTTCGTGTCGTATTTAAGAACTCTATCGGTGAAATAGCTGGCCACTATTCTACACAGGTATTCTGGAACGTTTTTCTCTCGAAGAGCTTGCATGATGCAGTTCCAGTGTGTGTGTGTGTGTGTGTGTGTGTGTGTGTGTGTGTGTGTGTGTGTGTGTGTGTGTGTGTGTGTGTGTGAAAGTATGTGAACCGCTTATAACTTTTGAACGGCTTGACCGATTTCATCGCAGTTGGTGCCATTCGAAAGGGCTTGACAAAACTTAAATTTTGAAAACTATTTGGACCGATTCAGATCAATAGATTTTGAGAAATCTTCAAAAACTGAAAAAAAAAATTAGGAAAACGGTTGACCCTGAAGGCCATCCCTGCAACTTCCCGCTAATTCCATACTTAGGCGCTTAAAATTGGACCAATGACGTTTTTGAGCTGTTTATGGGTTATTTTAAGCTCTCCGAGCTCAAAGAGATTGCTTTCCTATGCTTTAAAGCTCTTCGAGCTCAAAAGTCTGATAGAGATTTGGTAAGACACTATTTTTTGAATTTTTAAACCGCAATAACTTTTGAATAAATAAACCGATTTTTACGCGGTTAGAAGCATTCGACGCAGTTTTTCAAGCCTTACAAAGAATCTTAAATTTTGAATTGATCGCGCTAGGGATTTTGGAGTAATTCCGAAAAAACACTTTTTTTGGTTTTCTTTCGTTCACGATATCTCTCGAACGAATCAACCGATTTTGACCGGACTGGTGGCGATCGATGTGGTTTTTTGAGGTTAAGAGCTGATTAGTTTTTGGAAATGAACCTTTGAGCCGTTTAAAAGTTATTCCGAAAAAACCACATTCGAAAAAAATTTTTTTTTCAGTTTTTTTAAGATTTCTGAAAATCTATTGATCTGAATCGGTCCAAATAGTTTTCAAAATCTAAGTTTGGTCAAGCCCTTTCGAATGGCACCAACCGCGATGAAATCGGTCAAGCCGTTCAAAAGTTATAAGCGGTTCACATACTTTCACACACACACACACACACACACACACACACACACACACACACACACACACACACACACACACACACACACACACACACACACACACACACACATACATACAGACACCGTGACAACCTCGCGGGGATAGTCAGGGAAGCTTCCTGTGACCTTCAAACGTCGAGATCTGATGAAAACTCGATTTTTGAAAAACGAGGTGAAAACAATAACTTCCCGATTTTTGAAAATCTTCGATTTTCTTAGCGGGAAGTTAAAAATTTTTTCAAATGTGGTTTTTTTGGAATAACTTTTAAACGGCTTGATGGTTCAATTCCAAAAACTAATCAGCTCTTAACCTCAAAAAACCACGTCGATCGCCACCAGTCCGGTCAAAATCGGTTGATTCGTTCGAGAGATATCGTGAACGAAAGAAAAACGAAAAAAATGTTTTTTCGGAATAACTCCGAAATATCTAGCGCGATCAATTTAAAATTTGAGATTCTTTGTGAGGCTTGAAAAACTACGTTGAATGCTGCCAACCGCGTGAAAATCGGTTTATTCATTCAAAAGTTATTGCGGTTTAAAAATTCAAAAAATAGAGTCATCAAATCCCTATCAGACTTTTGAGCTCGAAGAGCATAGGAAAGCAATCTCTTTGAGCTTGGAGAGCTCAAAATAACCCATAAATTGTATATTTTGAGCTCGAAGAGCTCAAAAACGTCATTGGTGCAATTTTAAGCGCCTAAGTATGGAATTAGCGGGAAGTTGCAGGGATGGCCTTCAGGGTCAACCGTTTTCCTAATTTTTTTTTTTTTTAATTACTTTAAATTCTGTTTCGATCAATTTTATGATCTTCTCAGCTCTCCTATTAAAAAAATGACGTCGATTGCCGTGCACTGCATCAGAATCAGTTTATTCGTTCGAGAGATATCGTTGTCGAAAGAAATCTTGAAAGTTTTTTTTCAAAATAACTTGAAAAACTTACGTCAAATCAATTTATTCGTCGTAGATTTTTTTATTAAGCTCAAAAAATTGCGCTGATTGCCGCAAATCGATCGATTCTTTCGAAAGATATATAATTTTTTAGAAAATCAACAAAACATGGTTTTTCAATATAATTTTCCAATTATTAATTGGAAAGAATTTCTTTCTGAGAATTTCGGTAAAGCTCTTTTAACTACGCTAAATCCCGCCAAGTGTTCTTAAATCGGATGATTGTTCCGAAAATTATTGCAGCTTAAATATTGTGAAAAAAATTTTTTATTAAATACAAACTAAAGGTTTGATCCTAAAGAGCTCAAAAACGTCCCAACAGGTTAAATTTGAAGCGTTTTGCATTTGCAATTAGTGGGAAGTTGAAGGGATAGTCTGTAAGTTCAAATGTTTTACTAATTTTTAACTTCCTGCTAAGAAAATTGAAAATTTTCAAAAATCGGGAAGTTATTCGTTTCACCCCGTTTTGCGAAAATCGAGTTGTCATCAGATCTCAATGTTTTAAGGTCACAGGAAGCTTCCCTGACTATTCCCGTGATGGTGTCCGTGTGGCTGTATGTATGTGTGTGTGTGTGTGTGTGTGTGTGTGTGTGTGTGTGTGTGTGTGTGTGTGTGTGTGTGTGTGTGTGTGTGTGTGTGTGTGTGTGTGTGTGTGTGTATGTATGTAAACCTCATAACTTTTGAACGGCTCGACCGATCGGATCGAAATAGATGGCGATCCAAAGAGTATCATTGCCATTAAATTTCGTGAAAATTTGAATCGATTCAGTTCGCTAGATTTTTAGAAATCGAAAATAAAATTTTCAAAAAATTGTTTTTTTGGAATAACTTTTAAACAGTTCCACCGATCATTTCCAAAAACTAATCAGCTCTTAAATTTGAAAAACCACGTCGATTGCCACCAGTCCCGTCAAAATCGGTTGATTCGTTCGAGAGTTATCGAAAACGAAAAATTTCGAAAAAAGTGTTTTTTTCACATAACTTCGACATTTCTTTTTGGATCGTTTTTGATGAAATGAAATAATTATAAGAGCCCAAAAAACCACGTCAATCGCGACCAAGAACTTGACACTCGGTTGATTGGTTTGTGAGTTATCGTTGTCGAAAAAATTCGGCAAAAGTGAATTTTTCAAATTTCTCTAAGATTTTCGGTTCGATCAGTTTGTGTTCAAATTTATATCATAGAATTTGAAAAACTGCGTGGAATACTGCCAATTGCAGTTTGAAAATTCAAAAAATATTGTTTCATTAAACGTCTATCAGCTTGAAGAGCTCAAAAGCTTAGAACTCTTTAAGATCGAAGAGCTCAAAAACGTCATAAGTGCAATTTTAAGCGCTTAGATATGGGATTAGCGAGAAGGTGCAGGGATGGCCTTTAGAGTCAACCGTTTTTCAGATTTTCGAATGATTTTGATGAATAATATTCGATGACTGTCTGGATGCTGAGCATACACGTTCTTGTAGTTTAATTATTTATTTTTCCCGGAGTGTCCTATTTCACTCGACCTTGCTACATAAAGTTTCCCATTTGTTGGTAAGCTAACAAGCTGATGGAATGTTTACATGTTATTTTTATTATACATCTGAAATAATAATATTATTTTCCGTAACATGATGATGTGGCATCAGTTATGAAATTTCTGTCACAATTTACGGTTGAGATCCTCCTCGCCCATGAGCATAAAACAGCTTTACGCTCGAACTATAAA
Organism: Cotesia glomerata; assembly: GCF_020080835.1. Lineage (NCBI taxonomy): Eukaryota > Metazoa > Arthropoda > Insecta > Hymenoptera > Braconidae > Cotesia > Cotesia glomerata. The sequence goes on along the minus strand of NC_058163.1, from coordinate 7,752,132 downwards.
AATTTATGCTATCCAATACAATGGACATAAACAACTGAACTTAATTAACAATTAATCAACTATTCAACTCAGCTATTAGAGTCAAACAATAGGTTTTTCAACGATCGTTATTTTTAATAATAATAACGTCATAAATGTGTATAAATGCAATCTATTAACGAGCTTGTGGAGACATACAACAGCGTTTCCAGTTCATTCTTTTCCGATATTCAATATCGTATGCTAATTGATTTTTAGGTAGAAAACTAATATCAATAAAAATAGTAATGATATTATTATTATTATATTAATTCTCGGCTAAACCAATCCATTTAACAATTTTTAATTATTTCATTGTTCATGATGTTGATGTTGACTTGGTCAAGTTTAGTGATAAGTCTGTAGCCAAAATTTGTCCAGATTGTTGGTAAAGAAGTTTGACCCAGACTTGCGCGAAAAACGATGAAAACTAACAGTACGCATTATTATTGTAATGAAATCAGAACTTCTACCTTCACAACTGAGTCTTAAAAAGTGGTGGTAGAGAGCCCCACCATATCTGACCGTTTTCTGGACGAATTTTGACTCCAGTCTTGCCCAAGAATCTTAGTCAAATATCTGGAGTGATTCTTCGACGATTCTTAAAGAATAATCTACCATAAGTTTCTGGTCCAAGAATTGTAAAAATCTGTATACAAATACTTCTTCATGATTCTTGAGCCAGACTTGCCCAATACATGAACCAAATTGCTATTAAGGTTAATGGTAATATTGATAATGAACATTATATTTTAATCAATAACGATAATGATATTGATATTGACAATAATAATTATATTGATAACGATAAGAATGATGAGTCATCATTAATGACGATGTCAAAAATAATGATGTTGATAATGATTGTCTTTAATAATAATATTAATGTTGATATTGATAATGATGTGATTATCTATATGTATTCATTTCTGGATATATTCTGTAGAGGTGTATTACACCTGTTCATAGAAACCAGAAAAAAAGAAAATACATAAGTTACATATACATTAATCAAATCAAGAATATATAATTAGTAATATAACGTACAAAATTACGAGTACCATAACAAAAATTACCATACAGAAAACTTAAAAACAAAAAAAACCAAAAGGTGACAGTCTATATTTCTAACCCAATTACAGATTTTTCTTCTCAGAACCTTCTTTGAAACATTCAGTGTTTTTAATTCGTTAGTAAGCTCATTATAATATTTAATTGCCACATATTAAGCATTTTTAGTATTAATAGTTTTCTTAACTTTAGGTAAAATTAACTGCCTATAACGAGTATTAAGTAGCCTTTCAGAATTCAGTAGATTACAATCATTGTAATAACATACAAGAGCACTAACAACAAAAGTATATTTTATTTTTAAAGTTATCAATGACTCATTGCTTATTTTCATTTTACTGATTAATTAATTTTGAATAGTGACTAGCTGTTTAACAGAATTATCATAAACCCCTCCCCACGTAATAATTCCATACTTTATTACTCCAAACACTTTCAAACAGGCCATGATATATTGTTTAAGACCTAAGGTTGAATCCAATTAGTTAATTTATAAAACAGGAAAGTAAAATATTTGATTTTTTTCACTAAGTTTGCTTGCATGTATATTCCATTTCATATGACAATCGAAAAATAATCTTAGATACTTATTTGCAATTATCAACTCTTTTTAATTCTATCATAAATAAACAGTCGCAAATCTTTTAAAATACTATAAACATAACTGCGGAAAGTAATAAAAGTGGACTTTGATGACATTTATTATGATGATAATAACAGTAACCAGAATTATATTACTATGAAGGTAATTACAAAATTAGATATATTGATATTGATAATAATCGTTATTATTAATGATACTAATTTTGATTTCAATATTGATAATAATTGAGATAAAGATCTGTAGAAATCTGTAAAGATCTGTAAAGATTCTGTAAAGTACAGAAGGATATCAGCGATATTAGTAATAAATTAAGCTTAAATTCGCAAAAATGCGATGATAATGCTGCTTCAATCACTATGCTACAACCTGCTTTCAATTCTGTTGCTGGTACTTCTACTCCTCCACAAGCGGCTAATTATCAGATGTCATCCGAGCTTCTACTATCTGGGATTCCTGAAACTACTGCTGCTGATCAAACGTCGGAACAAATAGTTCATAAAGTCTTTTATAAGCTTGGTGTTGCTAATCTTATCACTGATATACTGAGTATTCGTGAATTCAACTCATAGAGGAAGAAAAGTCAATCTAGCTCCAAACCATTATCTAAATCCTTTGTTATTCATTTAAAATCATCTGAAGTTTGTAAACATATCATTAATAATAAACGTCGTTCACCAAAATTGCTTGTCAAAAATATTTTTGATTCAGGTACTCAAACTGATCAAGATCGACAAGTATTTATCAACGAATTTCTACACACGCATGTTTATAAATTGCTGAAACTCACTAAAATTAAAGCAAAACAACGAAATTTCAAATATGTCTGGTCCTCTGAAGGCAAAGTCTATGCTAAAAAAGATGATGATTCGTTGAAGCTCTTGATAAGCTCTGAAGCTGATTTAGCTAAATTGGATTAGCAATTACCGTATAAAACTACTAACATCTTGTCATCTATCAATATTCTGAGCCTAAATATAAATAGTCTCTCTGCTCATTCACCGCAATTCGAAGCCTTAGTAAATAAGTTAAAGCCTCATATTATCACTGTTGTTGAAACATGGCTCACACCAAATAACCATGTCACTTTCAAGGATTATGTTATCCACCGTCGAGATCGAGGTCTTATTAATTCAAATGGACAGTATATTAGAGGTGAAGGTATTGCTTGCCTTATACACAATTCTTTACAATCCAAGTTACTTTTCTCATCTGAGGCACAGGATATCAACTATACTGACAGAAGATCTAAAACATTATCATCATCTTATTAGAAGAAGATCTGACAGAATTGCAACGAAATTTAATAACATTCTTTTCAAAATGCCAAATTTCTCGACTACAATCTACGAGCATTCACTTGTAATCTCTGCTATTCGAATCTGGAAAGAGCTACCCACTGAAGTCATAGAATCATTTAGCCTAGACTCCTTCAAAAATAAAGCTTTTGAATTTTTTGTGAAACTAGAACGAGAAAATGTACTATAAATATCAAACAGGCCATTTAAAAATTTAAAATAAAAAATTTACATTCTAAATTACTAAAGCATCTAATATGTTACCATTGAAAAAATTAGCTTTCAAATATTGCTCATTGATTCTATTGTTGTTCTCATTCTTATAAATAGTACAGTACTATTAAATTTTGCAACTATGTTATTAAATCATTCAAAATTATTAACTTCCTTAAAATATGATGATGTTAGTCTTATATATTTAATATTGTTATACGTGTACTTTATTATAAAAATTATGTATATTATTGTCATTCGGCTAGTTTGCCTTGACATAAAAATTGAATAAATAAATAAAAAAAAAAAATGATACTAATTTTGATTTCAATATTGATAATAGTTGAGATAAAGATAATGATATTCATAATAACCATGATATTTTTATCGATAGCAATAATGATATTGAAATCGATAATGATAATGCTATTAATAATGATTATCGTTAATGATGATATTTTTATTGATATTGATATTGTGGTTATGATAGTGTATACGGAAAAAAAATGCAGTAACTACACTTGAAGTAGCATTTACTACAGGATGGACTAAAGTAAATATACGCTATAGTTTGCTTACGGATGATTTTAACGTGTATCAAATCTAACTCCAAGTATAATTGGATCTACCGCACACTTTTTTCCGTGATATGATATAAAAATAATGATGATGATGATGATGATGATGATGCTGATAATAATGATAACGAGAATGAAATTACTATAAAGGTAAGTATGAAGATAATGAATAAATTAACGATATTGGTACTGATGATGATAATAATGATATTGATGTTGATGTTATTTATAATGATCATGATATTTTCATCGATAACGATAATGATATTCATATCGATAGTAAAAACAATCAGGATAACACTAAGAAGAAAGATAATTATAATGATACTTGCATTGACATTAAGAATGATAACGATTATGATAAAGATATTCATATTGATAATGATTTGATAATGATTAACATTGATATTTGTAATAACAATGATAATCATAATTATATAATAAACATAGATTATTTTCAACACAATTACGTAATAAATTACGTAAAGTAATAAATGTACTCAATATTTTATAAACTCGTCAATATTTTTTATTCTTTTTCCACCTGAGAAACTATCCTATTACTCTCACCGACATTCAGTTATCTAAATTTATTTATTGACTTGCTTTTTTTATATCGAATATTTTTATCCGAGAGAATTTTTTATGAAAAATAGTCTTTCGATTTAGAAAAGTCTCTATTGGACGTCTCAGTTCTCAGTCAGATAAAAAATTACTTTTTTTCTCTTTTTTTTTCTCCATTTTTCAGTCACGCCTGCCGGAAAAATAAAGTTATATTTTTCTTACTGACATAATAATTTTCGCTGGAAAAAGTTTCGTGAAGCAATTAGATAATACTTTTGTCATCATTATCATTGATCAATATTACGATTATCTGTCGACTACTATGAAATTTCTGACGATATTGTTAATGTTGGTCATTACATTTTTATAAAAACTTTATGTGAAAAGTACACGAAGTATACCGATAAATTTTTAGACTATCGAGTGACTTTCACCCCTCGCACGGCAATCAGTGGGTAATTAACGATAATATTGGGGAAACAGAAATTCTGTGCTTTTATCTTAATATTTTATTTCGTCTTGCTGGTAAGTCTCCAAATTTTCATGATAACACGCTCCGAGCCGTTTTGTATAATTGACTGCGATAATTAAACATCAAAACGATCGATAAATCATTCATAAAAAAAGTTAATAAAAATATTAAAAAATTCAATCATAAAATGGTGACCTAAAAAAATTCGATAATAAAATGGCGAGCAAGTAAAGAGTCTGCTAAAAAATTCTCGGATAGATAAATAAATTATTTACTCTAGAAAAAACTCACCATTTCGTTCCCCAGCAATAAATATCTTGATAAGTCTCGGGGCCGGCAAATTCGGTGGAGGTGGACCACCCTTGACAACTCCAGCTATCAGTTCTACTTCAAGGTTCATTTTAATCCCTTAAACTTTATCAACCTCAACAATTTTATTTATTTATTTTTTATTTAGAAATTAAAATTTAACTTTTAGCTCAAAACTTTAAAATTTTATCGGTAAATTACATAATTCAAAAACATTAAAAACAATATTTATATAAAAGATCAATTTCGGTAAATACTTTTTCTTTATCAACAATAAATATATCAATGCAGTCAACAATTAATATACTTTAATTATAAATACTAATATTGGCCTCAAGTGTCTCAACAAAAAATTATCTTAATTAATCTTACGCTAATTAGGTAACTTTGGTAAGGATTGTCTTCGTAATTAAATGCTTGTCAGCAATACTGTGCGTTATTAGGAATATTTTTTTATACTATTCTTAATACTATTTAGAAAGACAATGGAATAAACTATTAATTGCGCCTTGACGTAGCCGCGGCGCTCGCTACGTCAGGCTTTCCTCCAATTTTAATCTCCATGAAGGTAACCTGCAACACAAAAGATTTAATCATTTAAATTAGGATCATTATTATTATCATTATTGTTAAAAGGCAGTTCAGTAATGTGGAAGGATTTATTAACAAAGTGACTTAAAATATGTGGAATAAATTACTACTAATAAATCCCGGGGATTCCCGCAGAATTTAATTAAGCATGTCTATTGTTCGGGGGCTGCTTAAGCCCTCTTTTGACAGAAGAACGGACTATTTTAAATTGCCGGTAATGGAGGATCAATAAAACAGATAATGGCTCGAGCTGTCTCGCCTTTTGGAGTGTTAATGGTTTCGGGTTTGGCAAACTCTTTATGTTGAGTTGCAGGTTATGTCTTGTCTGTTCGACGTTGTTTGTTATATCGTCTATCGATTTATCGAATTTGTTTAACCTACTACTAAATATGTATGAAGAGGACGTGTTATATGCCGAGAGATGTGTGGTGTGCAAACTTATCTTTGAGATGATCAATATTGCCAGTGGATTTTTCACATTAGAGAGAATGCCGACGCTTAATCCACGCTAAAAGCGCTTATCGTGTCTAGTGATTGCTAGACGTCGTCGAGGTGATTTTTTTTATTAAATATTTTCGTTTGATATGAATTGCAGATTAGAGGAAGATGTTGATTCGGAAAATTTAAAATTTGGATGAAGGTTCAATAGTTTTAAAGAGATTCGAATTTCTATAAGTTAAGAAATTAAAAATTAAGCGTTATGAGACGTGTATTGCCACATTTATGAAACTGATTTCGTTGAAACAGATCGATTAGTTTTTTTTTAACAAAGTAAGCCAAATTGCAATGATTAATCAGTTTGTAACACTGCAAAATTAATCCACGGTCTTAATAAGGGCATGTTGTTATAACAATATCTGTTTGTTATTACAAGAAAATTATTCTTTTACCATTATTTAGCTAATTTTGTTGTCATAACAGAAGTTATTTATAGCCGCTACTATTATAGTTATTTAAAGTAAACTATTTAGCTACTTTGAAAATAATATTTATTATACTATCTAACGTACATGGAAAAAAATTGTAGGAAAAATTACAATTGTAACATAGTAATCTAGGATCAAACTTTCAATACGGTCACTTTGACAACTTTACATTCTAAAATTTACGATGTTACATGCCTTAAGCGCGAAGCGCGCAGGTATGCTCTACTCTCGCCTAAAAATCATGATTTCGATTAAAACGTGATTTTCATAATTTAAACGAAAAAAATTATGGATAAAAAGCATATTGAAATAAATAATAGTAACTATAGAACACGTTAAAAAATTTTTTTTATCGATTAAATAAGATTTCTCAGAAAAAACTCGTTTTTCTGATGAATTAAATGAATAAGAGCGTGGTATTTACGGGAGCACTGGGCTTGATAACACCACAACTTTGTCAAAAATCACTTTCACGATTTAATTTTTTTTTGTTTTATTCCTGAGGAAGTTTGTCAAAACCCTTGTGAAAATTGCGTGTCAAAATAATTCCGTTTCGATGCAGTTAATTTTTTTCGATTGTCAGTTCGGTGACTTTTTCTGCAATTTCGGCAGCCATATATATTATTTTTCATAAACAGAATTGAAATAACTATAAACAAGCAAAAACTATACATATATGATGGTATAATTACTAACTGTTTTATCATCTGTTGAAATTTTTCTTTACCTCGACCTACAGAGGGGACAATACTACTCGCGGGAAAATTCAAATTAAAAACGAATAATTTTTGTTATGATCTAAATAATTTATGTATGACATGAGCGCTTAAGACATGCTCATTTAGATTTTCCAAACTTTTAAGGTAGTACCCTCGGTCAGAAATTTACCGTTAAGAATTTGATGAAATTTTACACAGTAGTAAATTATGATAAGATAATCAGCCCACTAAATTTTTGGAAAGCTCAAGAAAACCAGTAAAAATATTGGATTTTTAAAATTTTAGGGTTAAACATTATGCCTCATAAATGAAGCGGATGAGGTAGTGCTTCACTCTCGCCTTACAAAAATCAAGTGATTTTTTTAATTAAAATTTTCTCTATTTATTTTCTATTACACTTGTGTAGAATAATATTTACACATAAATATCATGGAAAAACACCAGTTTCAACACTTATAGCATTTTAAAAAAAAAAATTTACTTTTTAAATAAATAAAACAATTAATCCGTGGCCGTCCGTGTGTCGGTATATATGGAAATTGGTGTGGTCACGATAACTGCCGAAAAACTTGACTTGATCAAGTCTATTTTTTTTTTTATACTCTTTGGTCTTATCCAAAACTAAGTTATTTCAAAGATCATGGTCTAATTCAATGTAGTTTATTTATAATTAGCAATAAACTAAAATCCACTTAGTAAGAATCTTCTATATGTGATGTAGAAATTATCTATGAACGTATTTTATAATAACTCATCCTTAATAAGGATTGCAGGAGCGGGTGTTAACAGTGAAGATTTTTAATTTCCAAGCTGCAGCTCCTATAGGCTCCAGATTTGGTAAAAATCTGGTATATGTGAGGTAGAAATGATTTAAGAGTGGATTTTATGACAACTTACTCCGAATATGGATTGCGGGAGTGGGTGTTAAGGGGGAACACCACTGTGACGATCGAAAAAAAGAGCTGATTTTCAGGAATTTGTTTGACGGGGAAAATAAAGGAATTTGGGAATCGGGGTTTTTTTATTTTATTAAGGGTACATTAAAGATTATTACCCTAAATTTTTATTAAAAAATATTTAATTATTACAAAGTTATTAACAATCTCGTCGAGCACTGGAGAAAATTTCCCCCTCCACGGTCGGTTCGATAACTCAAAAACAGATCATCTGAAAATAAAAACCCAAATCACTTTTTAATCAGTAAGGATGTAGTTATCGTTACACGTACGGACTTTGAAAAATTTTTACTTTAAAGATTTTTTTAGCCGGGTTAAAACAAAAAAAAAAACAGTGAGAATAGTGAGAAAATTTTCAATCAGTCACCATTTTTTTTTTAAATCGAAATTTTCAAAATTCCGTACGTGCGACGATAACTACATTCTTACTGATTAAAAAGTAATTTGGGTTTTTATTTTCAGATGATCCGTTTTTGAGTTATCGAACCGACCATGGAGGGGGAAATTTATTCTAGTGCTTTACGAGATTGTTAATAACTTTGTAATAATTAAATATTTTTTAATAAAAATTTAGGGTAATAATTTTTAATGTATCCTTAATAAAATAAAAAAAATCCGACCCCCAAGTTCCTTTATTTTCCGTCAAAAAAATTCCCGAAAATCACCCCTTTTTTTGGATCGTCACAGTGGTGTTCCCCCTTAACAATAAAAATTTTTAAGTTTCAAACTATAGCTTCTACAGACTCCAAATTTGGTAGGAATTTTCTATAAATGATGTAAAAATAATTCATGAACGAATTTTACGATATCTCACCCCAAAGAGAATTGCGGGGGCGTTAACAATAAAAAATTGTCGGCATCAAATATAGGGGAGAGATGCTGCAATTGTAACAAGGGGAAATTGTAACACTCAATAAAAAACTATTAAAAAAACTAAAAATTATTATTATTCTTTTTTTAACGTCTCCAAAATAGCAATTTATTGATTAGATCAAAGATTCAGTTATTAATCTAGTTCCGATATCAAAATATTGAGAATTGTTGAAAATACGTGTGAAAACTTTTTTTGTACGCTTCACAATTTTTTTAATAACAAATTTGTTTTCTAATGTTATGATGTGAGAATTATATTAATACTTTAAGAGACATATCAAGAGTATTGTAAAATCGAATTTCATATCAATTCACTGATTTTTGTTATTGTAATTAGATTTTTATTAACAGATCAGCGTGAGCGTCAATTGTAACACTTGAACGAGTAGCAATTGTAACACTCGGAGTCGTGTATGGAATCTGCTCAAACTGGATGCGCCACAAGTCTACTCTGGGATAGAGTAGTTTGTGTAGTTTTGTAAATGTTTAATAATTTATACTAAAGATCCAAATATATTATGATATCCAAACAATAACAGTTTCACTGTAAAAAAAATCGCGCCAAGTCCACATTCATAAGATCATTAATAAAAAAAATTTTTTTTCTTTACAAAAAGATATAAAATAAAAAAATTTAAAAAATCCAAGTAACCGATATGATTGTATATGATTTTCGGAAATTAAAAAAAAATTTTGTTGTAAATTTAAAAATAGAAAAAAAATTTTGGAACGTATTTAGTGTGCGTGATTGCAAAATATTTTACTTTTAATGAAATTCGTAAAATCTATTTACTAGGACTTTAAAAAAATTGTAATACACTATGACGCACACCAAGTACGTTCCAAAATTTTTTTTTAATTTTTAAATTTACAACAAAATTTTTTTTTAATTTCCGAAAATCATATACAATCATATCGGTTACTTGGATTTTTTAATTTTTTTATTTTATATCTTTTTGTAAAGAAAAAAATTTTTTTTTATTAATGATCTTATGAACGTGGACTTGGCGCGATTTTTTTACAGTGAAACTATTTTTGTTTAAATTTTAGTATTTTTTGTAATTATAATAAAAATTTACAATTGGTACCAACTTAAATCTCGCGTTAGCTGCATTTTTTTATAGCAAACTATCCCCTTGAAGCTACAGTTTATGTAAAAATAATTCCAGCGCACCCTGGCGGGTGTAGATGCAAGCTGTGAAATGTATTTTTTTAACTGTAGTTTCCCATCTATTGGAGGATTACCATGCATTCTCGAATTATTTAGTCTGTGGCATGTCACTTTTTACATCGAAAAAAAGTCAGGATCGAAATTTTTGAGCTTGCTATAGTTTATGCTGATAAAATTTAATAATTTCAAGTAGATTAATTGTTATAATTGAATATAATTAATTAATATCAGTAAAATAAAGTATGAATTACTGTTATAATATAAAATTTAGGAACAAGAAGTACCGTAGAATTAAATAAAATTTTGCAACCTCGAAATACCGTTCTGCTTACAATAAACACACTCGGTAGCCTGGCGCTCCGCTTACAACGGATTTGAACGGAACTTGGCGCCAGATTCTACCGAATCTGTGGATACTATAAGTTTAAATACTTGACTTTAAGAATTAATAACGAATAATAGTACGTATTAAGACTTTATAATAGAAGCAATTTGATGAAAAATATCTATCTCGTTCCGTGTTACAATTGCCCCAGCACTGTGTTACAATTGCAACCCATTCGCGCCGCCATCTTGGTCCCTGACTTTAGTTAAATAATAGTACATTAAGATACGAGTGGCATAAATGAGCGATTATGACACGACGTGAAGTTAGCGCACGAGCGAAGCGAGTGCGCTAACACGCCGTGAATGATCGCTCATTTAAGCCACGAGTATCTTACACTATTTTGTAGCACCAGTGTCCTAAATTCGTCTTCAGTTTTATTCAAATTTAAATATAAAAATTAATTAAGGAAAAGCAAAAATAGTATATCATGCATAGCAGGACCGCAAGCATTCCAAATAAATAAAATTTAGAATGCTAAAATAAATAATTGCTTTAAAATAGTCTGATAGTATAATCTAATTGTAGTAATCGACAACGTCGCACGAGTTGCACATACTATTTATTATTACAAATGCTGCGATATATGTGGGCCTAAAATCGGGGTCCAGGGGCAGAGCCCCGATGGGGTCCAGGGGCGAAGCCCCGGCGGGGGATTGGGGGGCGGAGCCCCCCCAGTCCCAAAAAACAAATGAAAAGTTAAAATAAAAGAAACAAATATATATCAAATAATAAATCCAAAGTGATTAATATTAATTAACAAAAAATAAATTCACACATTGAAACAATCAATACATAAAATTAAATAACATTAAATTTAGCTGTCACTTTATAATTTTTTAATTCTTTTAAAAATGTTAATTTCCACTTTCTATTTATTATTAAAATCATAAAATGTAAAATCTTAACGAATATTTATCTTTTTTCTGATTGAACTTCAATGGTGAAATGGCAGTTTTGGAATACCATACATTGAGACTCTTTAAATTTTTTCACGCACAAACCTAAGCCTTGATCATAAAATATTGTGGAACAGATAAATGAATGAGGAGTTTTACAATCGTCGAATTGAGAAGTTGAATTTTTCTTTCTTGCAAAAGTATTTTCTTGCAAAGTAGATTTAAATTTTTTTTGATGGCGTAATGTATTTTTTCGTTTTTTTTTGCGGTGAAAGTCAAATTTTTAGAGCAGAAATGTATGAATTGATCGTAAATATGAGCCCGTAGCCTAAAAAATTCCTCTCTACTCGTTTCATAATTGTTTATTTAAGTCAACAGTTGAGCGAGTCCTAAATACGAATTTAGGACCCGCAGTGCTATAAATTAATTTTTTAATAAGTTAACATTAACTTTTTGCTAATTAACTAAGTCAGTCACATAAAAGATACTATCAACTAACTTTCTGAAAGTTTTTAAGTTGACTATCTTAAAAAAAATAAATGGAATAAAAAAAATAAAAATTTTTGTTACAATTGCAGCACCTCTCCCCTACTTCTTCTACAGTTAAATACCGAAGTGAAGTTCGAAGATAAGCTTAATCGGTCAAGTAATTTAAAAATGACAGGATTTTAAAATTTTCAAAATCTTAAAAATTCATATTTCTTCACATTCTTACTTGAATAACTTTTGAATGGGAAAACTTATTGAATCTCTGTAAATTGCATCTGAAAGCCCTTTAAATAAGCATCAGTTTGAGTACCATATTACATATGTAGTTTTAAAATTATGTCATATTTTGCTATGTCGACATAATTTAAGATTATGTCATATTTTGCTATAAAGCAATCAATTGAATTGTGAAAAATGAGATTATGAGACCTACACTTTTGAATTTTCCAAACTTTTTTTGTATTTTATTTGATATCCGTCTTCCGGTTCAGCAAGAAATTCACGTTCTGTTAATTTCCTGGATTCGTTATATTTCCAACTTTTATACAGTTTATGACATTTATTTGCTTAAATACAAAAAAAGATATTTACTTACTCAAGTATTCCAGTTCTCAATTATACTTTTTTTTTTTTTTTTTTTATTTATAAATCAAGGACTTAATATTTTTCCTATAATAAAATTAAAATGCATTTAACTTCGTACAAAACGATTAATTTTTATTAAATTATAAAAAACTAGCTGTTACCCGCCCGCTCCGCTGGGCACTTTATAGAATTGTATCTTGAGATCTAGACTTGAAATTCAATTTGAGTATTGTTTTGACTTGCACAGATTCCAAATTCTATCGGATTAGCCTGTACCTTTTATACCTGTCATCATTCTAGCGAATATCCATTGTAACTTTCAATGTGCAATCACTATAACATTCCCGTGGCTTTCTCCAAAAATCAATAATAATTTTTGGATTCTCGATTTTAATTTTCGATTTTACGAAATCTCTTAAAATGAGTAGCTAAATTTCTTTTCCACGTCTCAAGTGTTTAGAAAATGTATTCATTTTAATCTGTTACATTCCCGCGATCCCGTAATAAGAACAATTCATCGATTATGTGATCAGCAAAAATAAAATGTATGCAAAATACTTAGTCCGTTGACTATATAGCTACATGTAAAGTTAAATTTTAGAAACCTTACAATGACTTTTTCGCCGCTGCCAAAGAGACGATTGTAAGAAAATATAATTATTAAAAAAGGAAAATATTTTAATCCGTTGACCTTGGAGGCAGTCCTTGTAATTACCTGTTTCTCTTGAGATTCTATTAAATTTTATATCTGTAGGAAATATATTTGAAGAATATGAATTGACAACTATCACTCCCGCACTCCTATGTGAGGGAGAAATTTCATAAGATCCTATTCGAGATAATTTTTACATTATAAATAAAATATTCCAACAAAACTTCGAGTCCATAGAAACTATTGTTTTGTTAAGAGAGATTTTCATTGTTAATGCCTCCGCAATCCCTTTTGAGGTTGGAATTTGATAAAATTCATTCTTAGCTGAACTTGACATGATACACGAAGACTCCCACCAAATTTAAAGTCTGTCAAAGTAACAGTTTGGAAATTAAAATTTTAGATTTTAACACCCCCCCCCCCCATTTCCTATCGGAAATAAACTTTATTGAAATCCATTTTGAGATGATCTCTACAGGAGAAATAAAAGATTTCTACCGAATTTAGAGTTTTCAGAAGTTATATTTTGGAAATGAACATTTTTTAATGTCAACATCCACTCCCGCAATCCTTATTGGAGGTGATTCGTTGTAAAATCCGTTCTTAGATCATTTCTATACCACATATAAAAAACTCCTACTAAATTTGAAGTCTATAGGAGCTATAGCTTGAAAATTAAAAATTTTAATTGTTAATACCCACCCCCGCAAACCTCTGTGAGGTGAGCTATCGTAAAATTCTTTCCTATATTATTTCTACATCTCTTACAGAAAATTCCTATCCAATTTGGAGTCTATTGGAGCTATAGTTTGAAAACGGGAATTTTTTATTGTTAACGCCCCCGCAATCCTCTTTGGGGTAGGATATCGTAAAATTCATTCATAAATTATTTTTACATTACTTATAGAAAACTCCTACCAAATTTGGAGTCTGTAGGAGCTATAGCTTGACAATTAAAAATTTTCATTGTTATTACCCACCCCCGCAACCCTCTGTGGGGTGTAATATCGTAAAGTTCGTTTATAGATTACTTCTACATCTCTTACAGAAGATTCCTACCAAATTTGGAGTCGATAGGAGCTATATTTTAAAAATGGGAATTTTTCATTGTTAACGCCCCCGCATCCCCCCTTGTGGGTGGAATTTCGTTAAATCCGTTCTTAGCTGACCTCTACTCGGTAAAAAGAATATTCCTACCAAATTTCAAGTCTCTAGGTTTTATGGTTCCAGAGATATCGTGATGAGTGACTATATATATATATATATATATATATATATATATATATATATATATATTTGTCTATGCATATCTAATTTTTCTAAATATTTTCTATTTAAGAGAGCTTAGCTTTTCTACCTAAATAAATAAAAAGTACTGTTTGGTTCTTTTTTTACTCTTGTTAAAAATATTTAAATTGTTAGAAATCTTCTATATTTTTCTTTGATCAGCTGAATAAATAACATTTTTCCTATAGTACTCGGAGAAAAAAGAATAGATCTTATTCAAACTTTTGTCACACGGTCGCGCCGATGCTAAAATACGACCGCAGTCGCGCGTAACCCTACTTTCAACATTAAATAAAAATTATTCTTTTTCAAACTAGAGTTCCGGGAATTGAGACTTTTTTCCAGAAATTTCATTCTCTTTAAGGATCATCTTTTCGATTTTTGACATCACCTATAGTTATTCAGTTATTTACAAAAAACAGAGATTTTTTACATTGTTTATGTTTTTTGTTAATAACAAATTGAAGTTTCCATCAAAAAAATGAAAAATCAATACCACTATTTTCAGAATTTAATTCCGAATCGAATGAGTGATTCTTCATATTTTTATCACAATTTCTAAAATTTTTCTCAGCAAATTTACACAGGATTCTCACCAAAATTTCCGTTATTATGTAAGATAGTAATGGTTACCATTCTACATAGGAATAAGATCAATTCTTTTCTCTCCGTATATGTCTTTTTAAAAACCCATGTTTTGTTTTGTACAGAAAAAAAAAAACAATTTTCAAGAAAATCTACTAATATATTATTCAAATCTTCAAGTTTTTGATGAAAAAAAATTATTTTTTTTTATACTATACAATAACAATGTTTTATTAAAAACTTGAAGTCTTAAATGAATCACTTGCTGTCTTTCTCCCAAATTATTTCTTTCTGTTTAACAAAAAAATAATTTTATAAAAAAATATTAAAAATGTTGAAAATTTCTAACAATTTAAATTCTTGCAAAAAGGATGCAATTTTTTCTCAAAAATAATTTTTTCTCTCAGTACACGATTATTTTTTTTTTCACTCTGAACTGAAAATTTTATAAAAATATTCCTCTAAATTTTAAGCTGAATATCCTCAACATTGAGTATTTTCTCGACGTTTTGAATCCCTAAGAAGCTTCCCTGACTATTTTTACGATGATGTCCGTACGTCTGTCTGTATGTGTGTGTGTGTGTGTGTGTGTGTGTGTGTGTGTGTGTGTGTGTGTGTGTGTGTGTGTGTGTGTGTGTGTAAACCTCTTATAACTTTTGAACGGCTTGACCGATTTGATCGCAGTTGATGACATTCGAAAGGTCTTCGCCAAACTTAGATTTCCTGCAAGTTGGAAGCGATTCGGACCAGTAGATTTCGAGAAATCGCAAAAAAAGTTTTTTTTTTTTATTTTTTTTAAATATCTCCGGATTGGCTCTACCGATCGACTTTAAAAACTAATCAGCTCTTAACCTTAAAAACCCGCATCGATCGCCACCAAGTGCGTCAAAATCGGTTGATGCGTTCGTGAGATATCGTTGTCGAAAAAAATAAAAAAAAGTGTTTTTTTGTAATAACTCCGAAATTTTTAATCAGATAAATTTTTTTGTTCAGAATTATTTATAGAACTTAAAAAACTACATCGATTGCCGCTAACCGCGTGCAAATCGGTTAATTCATTCAAAAGTTATAGCAGTTTAAAAATTCAAAAAATCATCTTATTGAACTTTGATAAGATTTTTGAGCTCGTAGAGCTCAAAAGCATAGGAAGCTACCTCTTTGAGCTCGGAGAGCTCAAAATAACACATAAACTGTATTTTTGAGCTCGAAGAGCTCAAAAACATCATAAATGCAATTTTAAACGCTTAGGTACGAAATGAGCGGGAAGTTGTAGGGATGGCCTTCAGGGTCAACCGTTTTCTTAATTTTTTTTTTCAATATTTTAGGCAATTTTAAGATAAAAATTACTCTTATAAAATTTGCCGTAAAGTGATAGTTTCTGAGTTATAAATTTTTGAAAATTGAAAATTCTTGATCTTCAACAATTTTGATGATTAATTACAAATAAATAAATTACTTAACACTATGTTTCATGCACGTGATTGTAAACAAGGATACTCAAAGTTTCTATTGAAACAATTACATCCAGTTATAATTTGTATTAAATAAAAAAATCGTGATCAAAGTTAGTGCATTTGTAAGAGCTATTTATTAGAACATAAAGTATAAAAAGTCGTACCTAAGTAGATCTATCCATATCACCTTTATGATTACATATATTCATCAAGCTTGATCTGATTTGATTTAACTTGATCTGATTATATCTAAACTTTTTTTTTCGCGTAATAATTAGATTAAGTTAGATCTACATAGATTAAGTCAGATCTATTTATATCTTATTTTTAATTTAATTTTTATCAAACTTGATCTGGATTGGTCTAATTTGATCTGACCGGATCTAGTTTGATCAGAACAGATCTATTCATATCTACTTTTTGATTTCATTTTGATCAAACTTGATCTGGATTGATCTAAGAAGATCAAATTAAATCTGTCCATATCTACTTAGATCTGAATTTAGATTAAATCTGATCTGCTCAGATCGAATTTGATCAGAGCAGATCTAAACTTTTTTTCCGGGAATCTACTTCTAATATAAAATTCTTTTTTCTTCACGTTATTTCACAAATAAATTAATTTACAGAAAAAAAAAGTTATCGACAAACTTATAGGATGTTCAATTTCTTACAAAAAAAGTCCTTTAAGATAGTTAGGTCATGCGAGCAAAATTTCAAGAAACCTTCCAAATTTATGATTTAAGTAATTAAATGCATAATAATAATAATAATAATAATTTTATTGTTTTTGTATTGAAGAAATTTTAAGAATTTCACGAAAAACTAATATTACTTAGATTAATACATGTATAATTATTAATTACCCTAAAAAATTCTGAAATTCCCTACCACATAGTTTTTGAGAAATCATTGATAAACTAGTAATGTAAACAAATAAAGTCATACGTGGAAGTAAGGGTGACGCGACTGCTCATCCGCAGACAATTCATCCGCGACGATTAATCCGCGACACTTCATCCGTGGATGATTGATCCGCACGACACTTGATCCGCACGATAATTGATCCGCAAGACAATTGATCTCCACTGGAGGGGTTCAATTTTTGATGGGGTCCAGGGGCGAAACCCTGGCGGGGATTAGGGGGCGGAGCTCTCCATTTTAATGACTATTAATTTTTATTCTATTAATTTCATATTGTTGCACGGAGAAAAAAATATTGTTAGAATAAGGATACGTATCGTTATTCTGACTATACGCCGTATAGTCCTTTTTTTTAGAGATATACGCTATATAGCCAATTCAGCTATACAACGGATCATTAAAATGACGATCTATATCATTATTTTAGCGTTACATTTAGTTGCTTCAACTCTACAGATCCTCACGTTAACGAAACAGTTGCCTGTTTTGACGAAACTAGATATATTTACAAGAGCTATTCTCTGTATGCTTTTAAGTCAAACAAATGAATCCTTAAATCAGAAATCCGGATTGTTATTTTAAGGAAACGTCATTTGAGGATACGTTGGATAGTCATTTTAACAATATTTTTTTTTCCGTGTGGGGGTTAAAATGTCGCCGATGAAGTGTTACGTAACCGAAGTAAGTGAGCAATAGCCCGTAAGAGAGGCGACACTAGCGAATGAAAAAGACACCACTAGCATAAACTATAGTTTGGGAAAGAACTAGCTTAATCCAAATCACTAAGGTTGATATGTCTTGATATATAATTAAACAAATTTTAAAAAAATAATCCGATCCGGGAACTTTTCCAACGGTCATTTCACCGAAACAATATACGACAAAAAAATTAAAAAAGAAATCTAATTCATTAATATTAAACAATAGCATCATTTGTCACTTGACACCAATACCTCTCGAGTAAGAAAAAATTTCCATCAATTTCAAGCGGGTCATCGAAAAAATCCCAGATTAAAGAGACTGAGATGTTATAAATAATATCTCTAGCTATCGAGTCAATATTTAAGTTAATAAATAAAATAATTGCTCGTTTTTCCCAATATGAAACTAAAAAAAAAAACGGTAATATGCCTTCCTACAATACCGAAGAACTCGAGTGCAAAAAGAGGTAATTACCCGTTACATGGGAAAAAATACTCTCCTTAAAAAGTATAAAGCTCGCTTCGCCGTCGCGGCTAAGTAATGAGACATCTAATGCTAGTATATAGAATCTACACTGTAGATAAGTGCTTCTGTTATTTTTTTTTTCTAAAGTCTATACCGAAAAAAAATTGACTTGATTCATGAGAACAATTATTTTGAAGATTTTTGTTATCTTGAAACAATAAGTAAAATTTTTTAATCAAGTAAAATTTACTTAAATTACGAAAAATTTCCTACTTGTTCCATCGATCAAAAAATTTTTTATCAGTCGCTATTTTGTAAGAATCCAAAATAATAAAAAAAGGGCTATGTACAGCGATAATTACATTGATATAGATTACAATGAAATTGGGTTTTTAGTAAATTTCATCAAAATCTAACTAATGTATTTGTCGTCATGACGTAACTTTTTATAAATTTTGCTATATTTCGACTTAACTCGAGGAGCTGAGTCAAAAAATACATATGGTTCAAAAGTTTATATATGTATTAGGGTGTGCCAAAATAACTTCCGTGAAGAACCTTTTAAAATTGGAATTTTGAGTTCCGCTTTTAACAGGGGCTGCGTTTGGGCATTTCCTGAGATATTTTGGTGTGAGACGATGTATTTGATTTTCATAGAATTTTTTAACAGAAGCTTAGTTTGGGCATTTCCGGTGAAAATTCAAAATTTGGCCGGAAGTACCCAATTAAATCTCCTGTTAAAAAATTCTATGAAAATCAAATACATCGTCTTACACCAAAATATCTCAGGAAATGCCCAAACGCAGCCCCTGTTTCATAGGTACTCAAAAGCGGAAATCAAAATTCCAATTTTAAAAGGTTCTCCACGGAAGTTACATTTTGGCACACCCTAATATGTATATATGCGATATAACGCGGCTTGTCACAATGATAACGTCAACAATTATTAAGGGATCTCAATGAAACTCAACATACTTATTCATTAGACTATTACAAGGTCAAGTTCAAATATGAGCTTAATCGTTCGATGAGTTTAGAAATTACAGCATTTTAAAATTTTTAAATTTCATACTTAAACTTCTTCTCCTTCAAATAACTTTTGAACGCGTCGAGATATTCGATTTCTGTAAAATACATCTGAAAGCTGAGAAATTAAGCTCCAATTTATATGCTTACATGTTTTTCTAAAGCAGAAAATATCCAACTTATAATCATTTTTAAGAAATTTTACTCTTGCAGTCGTTTTGTCTATTCAAAACTGACTAAAAAGTACTGAAGTACAATAATTTTTTTTCTTCCTTTATTGAACGTTGTTTACCTATGAAATTTGCTGTTGCACTGGTTTTTTTTTTTTTTTTTTTTTTTTTTGTATACAATCCTAGTAGTTTTTTTTTATTTATTATGAAATCTACTTTCATTTCGGCTGCCGAATGGCCTTCTTTTCAAATAACTCGTTTTTGAAAAATTGATGCGACCATGGAAGGGAAATTATTTTTTTCAGACTTTACGACTATTTAATATTTTTTAATAAAAATTTATATAAATATTGTTGGATGTACACTTAACAAACTAAATAAAAATCAATCCTATTCCGTTTTTTCCGTTAAAAAAAACTTCCCGAAAATCACTCATTTCTTTCGGTTGTATTCATAATGATTTTTTTGGTTTACGAATTTTTCTCTTGACTTGAATTAATTTTTTTTTTTTTTTAGTGTCTAGTTTATTGGTCTAAAAAAATTTTAAATCGTTTTCAATTTATTACCAAACGCGACGCCCGTTTCTGCCGAAAAGTTAATAAACTTTTGACTGTTTATTTTTCAAACAACAAATATCAAATATTGAAACAGAGGACGCCCAATGTTCAATGTCCAGTCAATATGAGTTTATAGATACAAATTATTTGGACATAAAATGAGTAGATAAATAAAAAAAGTCGAGAGATTGCGCTGCAAAAACATGGAAAAATAAATATTTTATTTGAAGCTCAAGTTGGAACCGAAAATACGTGGCGTGGATCGATAGACACCACGACGTGACGACAGAAAATGGGTTATACAGATATATAATAGGTTTGTGTGTATGTATGTATGTATATATTCATACGTAGCAGGCGGAATTTTCATTCCGTTCGAAATACGTGTGTATCTACATAGAAATTGTAGTGGCAGTTGTTGAGAGATATGTTATGTGTGTGCTAGAAATGTATATTTTATAAATGTAAACATGCATTACATGTATTGTATTGATGTTATGTGAATAACCAGGCGATTGTATGTGACTATTGATAGCGGAGTGAATAGAAAGTTATTTTTTCTAATCAAAATAGAGTACTCTATTGTTAATCTATCCTATTGCCCATGTTGTCAATTTGGAAGTAATATGTTGCGGTTGTGAAATATGATAGATAGTCGGATGGTCTGATCAATCTTGAATTCATGGTAATGATACAAGGGAAATTTTATGAGGAAGAGTTTCTTGCTTGGGTAGAAAAAGATTGCTTTGGAGACACTTTGAATGTGATTAATGTGAGGTTTGATAAAAAAGAGAAATCCTTGGAAAAATTTTTTGGCGTGTCCAATTTTCATATCGGGCTATTTAAAAAAATTCGTATGAGAAATTAAACCCTAGCGCCCAACACAGAGGTTCTCCAAATCCAACAAAATTTTTCCAACCTCGGTGTTTTGGCTGTATTAGTGATAAAGTCACATTTATCGCATTAGAAAAGGAACTTATTTAGAGAAGGAATGCTGTATAGAATAACCAGTTCTCATTTAGAAGTGATACAGTGACGACTTAAAAAAACGTTGGGGTTAGCGTAACCCCACTATATTTGTTATATCGAACTTGAATGAAATTCATAACTTGCAAAAAATTCTTTTGTTCTTCGAATTTTCAACTTAGAAATGTGTCACATGTTGTATTGACCTACTTTTTCGGTACAAAACGCTAAAATTATTTAATTAATATATGGAAAAATTTTATGAATATTTTCCTCAATTTACACGAAAATAAGGAAAAAAATTTTCGTTTATATTTTTAATTGCAATTTTTCAGAGAAAATTAAGTTATAATAAATTTTGCAATCCCATGTAGGAACTGCCAGAGTTGAACGACGAGGCTATGCCTGGCCTAGTACTGGGCAACTAAGCCTGGCGCACCGATATTGGCCCATGCTTGGGCCAAGACTGGGCAACCAAGCCTCGGCCAGCCTAAAGGCTATCCTAGCCTGGACCAACACTGGTTTACCATAGAATGGCCGAGGCAAGAGAACCCAGCGTTGGGCCAACACTGGTTCGCCATAGAATGGCCGAGGCAAGGAAACCCAGTGTTGGGCCAACACTGGTTTGCCATAGAATGGCCAAGACGAGAGAACCCAGCGTTGGGCTAAGACTGGTTCGCCATAGAATGGCCGACGCAAAGGAACCCAGCGTTGGGCCAACACTGATTTGCCATAGAATGGCCAAGGCAAGGGAACCCAGTCTTGGGCCAAGACTGGGCAACCAAGCTTTGGCCGGCCCAATAATTACCTGAGCCTGGGCCAAGGCTGGGAAGCCTAACCATGGCCGTAGAATGGCAACCCATACTTGAGCCAGAATTGAGTAACCTAGCCTTGGCCATTCAATGGGAAATCCAAACTTAATTTATCATTAAGTAATAGAATTTTAAACAGTACATATTTATTGTTTAACGAATATTTGAAAGCAAATGCTAAAATTGAAAATTTATTATTTAACCAAATCAAATGCATACCGTCAAAATTGATATGGTCTTAAAAAAATTAAAATATAATAATTTACAGTTGAATTTTTAATATTGATAATTTTAAACATTGAAATTTACAATAAAATATTAAAAAAATATACAGAACAATGTACAAAGTCTAAAATAATATAAGAACTTAATTATTGCATTTTTTTGTCTAATAAACATTTGTAAAAAATAGTTAATTTTCATTAAAACACAATATTAAATAACATAAATTATATAAATAATAAACCGTCACACTTCGTCCCCATGTAGATTTACTTTATATGAATGATGAGATGCGAAGCAACTTATCGGTCGTACAGCGTATGGGTTAGTTATCGGTCTGGCAAGCACGCGGCTCGGATTTGAATCTCGGTTATGGTAAATGCGATTTTCACTTTATTTCTATAATTAGCAAAAGTTAGGTCTAAATTAAGAGTTGAGTCGTCTAAACTTGCGTTAGCTCTACCATCAAAATTGAAATAAATTATTGACAATTAAAAAATTCCTTTTTTATAATTTCAACTAACAACTACTCATTTTATACAAAATAATTTAACCGTTTCGTAGAATTTTACTATTTTATTTCAGAAAATTCAATTTATTCGAAATTGGGTTCTTAATACTAATTTGGTTTCACATTAAACAATTAAATTCTAAATATATTTTGTAATCTACTTTTTTTAGTAAATTCTATAGTGGTGAATAAGCCTGGGCTTGCTTTGGCTTAAAAACTTGGGCCAGTCTTGGTTAACAATCTTGGGCCAGTCTAGGCAACCAAGCTTGGCGACCTGCACGGAAAAAAAAATTTTGTTCTGGTAACCTAACTGTAGAGTTACCACAACTATACACAGTTTACTGTTCGTTGTAGAGTTACAGTAACAAAATGTTATTTAGTTCTGATAACTCAATGTTGTTGAGCTCTCTAAGCTCTACGGGATTGTTCTCAGAGCCAAACGGTATAGTTGGGAGCGCTCTACGTTGCGCAGTAGTGGAGTGCGCTGACATATTTCATAACCTTCTAAAATGACAAACAGAATTATTTTGTTACTCATCGATATTATTAAAAATATATGAGGACAATTAAGTTTCCAGTTTATTTATTTAAGGAAATAGGTTTTTTTTTGTCAAATTGAATTTCATTAAAACAGTTTTGTATTTATGGTTTTTCAAGGTTCATTTGCAGTGACTGTTAATTTAATTTATTAGTTGAATATATTGTGATAAGTAATAAGTTATCGGAATACATTAAAAAGACCCCATTTAACACAAAATAAAATTTTTTTTCGTTTATTTATCTTTTCTTGTGCATATACGGTAGTGATTTTATGTCCAATATTTATTGATATAATTAAGAAAATAAAATAATTTTGTGACGACCATATTTTTATTTTACAAATAATTTTTATTTGTTATATAAGTTCTATTATTATTTTATTTATATTATAATACTATTCTTATTTGTCATATACAATTATTGTTGGAAATATAAATTCATTCTGCCGCATGTATTTATTAAATTATCAATGCTAAATCGTAAAAAAAAATTATTAAGCAGACTGCCGAAAATTTGATATAGTCTCAGAACGATCCTGTAGAGTTGTGAGAGGTAAATAACGTTTAGCTCTCAGAGCTCAACGATGTAGAGTTGCAGGAGCCAAACGGTATTGTTACTATAGGAATACGTTAACCTACTGGAACTTTTTACAACTAACTAACTACTATAGAGTTCCTATAGCAAAATTTTTTTCTCCGTGTGTTATCACTCCAGATTAAAAACATATGAATTTTGATTCTTGTGTGTGTTTACTCGAAAATAGACCAACACATATTATATTAAGGTTATTTTGTCTTCGGTTATGGTGTCGCCACACCATGGTCGCACATATGTTGCCATATATGAAGACTTATACATCTGCATATAAACCCTCATATATGTTAAATATATACTTCCATCTGTATAAGCATACATGTGTACATATCAATATATATGCACACATTTATGTTGACATTTATACATTCACATATTTCAGTATATATTTAAAAATATTCCTTGACATATTTTTTTTACGAAAATATGTACGGCATATATAATATACTTTCACAAATATTTTTAACATACATCTTTTTCCATACAGGTTTGGACCATCGGATGTGTTAATGCTTTATGTTTTCATAATATCCTTACACTTTTGTTACCCTGCAAGTACTCTGTGAGTATAATAGGGACGTGTCATACGAAGAGATCTAGCCGATGCGGACAAGTTTAGGTCTGATTAATCCCCAGGCCTTCTGCGTAATAATTACAAAATTATAATGGGCACTTTAGGCAGAATGTAGTTAATCGGCTTAGACTCGGTAATTATTAATTAAGTTCAAATTGGAAGAAATAATCAATATTCCTCCAGTGAACTACCATACTCAACGCTATCTATCAACTCTCTATATGATTTATTGAAATGAAAAACTATTTACCCGCATATTAAACTAGACCATACAGTATAAACTATTTCTAATTATAAAATATCAATCGACGTTACATTAAACACTCATTAAGACTTTGAAATAAGAACTTTCCTCGCAGCGATACGATTGCTGAATAGAATAGTCGAAAAAAAATCAACGAAATAAAAAGAAAAGCTTAAAAAGACACAAAACAAAATGAATTGCAGCAGTACGAATGTAAAATGTAATAAAAAATGGCTATTTAACTAAAAGTTATGTTCACAGTGTAAATATTAGCTGAGCGCTGTTCATAGAAACATAAAAGCATCCATAAAACTCGTGGGTTTTGACAATTCATAAAAGATCAGTAAATCACAATTTAAAACTACGCGAGGGATTTTATGTTGCTTTTTTCTTTCCATATTTGAAGTATTAAAAATTTTATAAACATAAATAAATTCATCTCACTCTCGGGTCGTTGTTTATCTCACATTTCCGCAATGTATATTTCAAGTCAGGCTTTAACGGCCATTTTATGTCTTATAGGACCTTTGTTCAGGGCAAGCATGTTACTCGAGTGTACTGTAGCGTTCAGCACACAAACCCAGCAAGTCTACCACCAAACGATATCATGATACTCAACGTCACCCTAAGTGTAGTTGGTATAGTTTATATGCAAGCAAATCATAAATCTCCCAAGATGGCGGCGTCATGTTTCTGGTCTGGAAGTAAACAAATTATCGAAGTGAAAATTTCTTCACACAAAACAAAATCTTGTTATTTCCGTGTATTTTGAGCTTGAAGAACTACAAACTTTGCAATAGAAAAGATTTTGAGCGTTTTGAACTTAAATATAACAGAAAGTTTCAAGGATAGCCTGCAGAATAAACCATATACCCTTGTAAAAAAATTTCTCTGAAATAACTGTGAAAAAATTTTAATAAGTACAAATAATAGTTCATAAAGTTTTTTATTTTCTTGAAAAGTCCGAAAAAGCCTTATTAATTAAGTCGGAAAAACTCTTCATTCGACTTAGAAAAACAGATTTTTTGCAAGATTTGAGACTACTAGAAGAGTTATTCAGAGTTATTAAAAATTCTTGTAGGAACCTTTGTGAAAATAATTCTCTGAAAAAACTCTTGGAAAGTCAAATTTTCCCTGCAAATTGGGACTTTCCCAAATAGTTATTAAGAGTTGATAAGACTTATTCAGTTTTACAGGAAAATAAGAGAATATTTATTTTCAAAAAATTTACTTATCAGAATTGGTAAAAATTGAAAATAACACTATAAAAAAGAATTAATGCATATTTTGTAAAAATTTTTTTTTAAATAATATTTTTATCACGAAAATACTTCGATGCGTATCGAATCACTCATAGTTGAGCAATTAAAACTTCAACAGCAAATGAAGTGCACATCCTGTTGGAAACAGATACTACTCAAAGAGTAAATCCAATCAGTATTTAATTTGGACTATCAAATATTTAATTCAACTTTCTAGGTAGGAAAGAATTTTCTAACCACACGCCATCTGCTAGAATTAATTGATACTAAATATATTTTAGTCCACGAGTTTACAGTTAGAATCTTTAGAGTATTCTTAGTATTCTTAGTTTCTAATAGAGGGCGTATGGTTAGAAAAGGATATCCAAGATTTTTTAATTGTTACAATAATAAAAAAATTTTAAATTATAACTTTAATGACAATTTTAGAGAAAAGCTTCTCAGAATTTTACAACTATTTTTGGCAACAAAATTACTTTGTTACCACAACAAAATTATTTTTTTACTACAACAAAATGAGCAGATTAACGGTATACCAAAACGATTATGTTGTCCGAACATTTGTTGAAATAATAAGATTTTTATGTCAGGATAACAAAATTTTTGTCGTACAAAATAAACACAACGTTGAACAAATCACGAAGCAGTAACTTATTTTAACGGTAATATTACATAGAATAAATCCAAAAAGTAATTTATTTAATCCCTCGGGTACTATCGAGCTATTCATAACACGGTAAATAAGAGTTACAACGATATGAAACGAATTTAAAGGTGTTATTAGATCTGTGAGTCAAACGCTCTTGAAGTATTACGTGACTAGAAACTTATATTTATTTATGAAAGTTCAATAAAGTTTATAAAAAATGTTTCAATTTTTTCCATTTTTCATCTTTGTTAATATAGATTACAGATTAAGCTATAGTGTTTCCGAAGAAAATGGAATTTACTCAGTAAAGCATTTGTGATCAGTGATAATGATATTTTTTAATAAAAACGTAGCTACTAAATAACCAGGTGTGATACTAGCGATCGTCACGTGATATATCTAGGTAAATCAATCACCGACTCAGTATCTGGACTATCAGTATATCGACCGCAATTATCACGAATCGTCGTATCCAAGCGCTGTCAAGTGGACAACAAGCATCTGAGGAATCATTGCCACTAAATGTCGCTCTTGAATCACCTACCGTTATTGTCCTCATGTTGACACTCAATTTCGCCTTGATTCTCAATTCTTTCATGTTAAAAAAATTTGCTGGTGCTACTATACTGATTCTAATGATTAATTTTCTACTTTATGGCAAGTAAATTTCTATAAAAATTATATTCTTCTATTTTAAACTTTGTAAATTGTGACTTAAATAATTCAAGTTCAAAAATTAAAATATAAATTAGACATCTTTTTCACATTTAATATAAAGCATTTTTCTTTTTATAAAGACTTTCAAACGGTCTATTTCAAAAAAGCCCGCTTAGTTTTAGTGACGTCACTAACTAATGCTATCTCTTGGAATTCTTTAAAAACACGTACTATAACTTCTATTAAATTGTAATAAGATTGTATATTTGTAAAAAAATTACACATCAATGATTGAGAGGTAAAAATTTTAGTGTAAGTGCTTGTCTAAAAAATAAAAATCACAAAAATACAAAAAGAAATTAAATCATCATTTTTAAATGGTCCTTCTTAATAATCGGACGAAATAAATAAACGAATTGATTTTGATAGTTGTATACTTTGAAAATTATTGTGCTTACACTCCCGGGAGTTGAAATAATTTCGTAAAATTTACTAAGAAATTAAAAAAGAATTTAATATCATAACATTCTTGTATCTATTTAGAAAACACATAATTTAAATACTATGAGCTTTTTTATAAATTCAAGAAAATTATTTTGAATTAATATAATTTTTTCAGAATCAAGGTAGAGTTTTTTCCGTACAGTGCAAAAAAATAGGTTGAAGAAAACGACGCCAAACGTAATGTAAAGATTAAACTCTAGCATGTAAGATATTAATTATTAATTACAATCGTTGACTCGCGCGTATTTAGGTTTAGCTCGCGATGAATAATCTCGATGTTAATGCATATTTTATTACGCCATGCGTTAGCTTAAGTGCTACATAATCTTTATTTAAAGGGTGTCAGGGGAATTAGGTTTTGCTTGTAAGAATAAACTTTGCAGCAAAAATGTTCGACGTTTAATAACTTCTTACGCTTTTAAATTATCTTATCTTACACACTCCGTTGGAAAAGTTGATAAAAGTTTCTCAAGGGGAGTTTTTGTTCAAAGTATCAAGCACTTGGCGCTCGAGGGGAGGTGTAACATTTCTTGCGTACGAATCAACATTGTTATTTATGAAGCTGATAGTTTCCGTTGATTCTGATTTCATTGAATTTTCGTTAATAAATATCGAGTACAGCGGCAAATATCAAGTGTATGCAGATGGTTCCACTTTATTTATTCACTCTCTCGGAGCTTATTTCGTGGGGTTCTATTATTGAAAAAAGGTGTAACTGGGTCGAGTGTCAGTATATTTTTCTACGAATTTTTCAATAAAAATGTGACAGGATTAAAAGCAAATATTCTTGAGGAGTAAAAAGCGTGCATTTAGAATAGTTAAATTTTATTTTCGAGAATAGTGAGTTAATCGATATTGGTAGGGTGACGATCTGGGGAATGAGAACAACCAATAACTAGAAATGTTATTTCTAACTGCTACATTCAACTTTTTGTTGGAATTAATCACTTGATAAATTTGATGTTCGAATTTTCGCCCTATGATTTTAATTTTACGTTTTTCAATTTATGAGAACAGCTTCGATAAATATCGAATCATGCGATAGCAGCTGGTAAGCATTAAAAAATGATTTTTAGGAACATTTTTTCAGAAATCGACCTATTGCAGAGGTATGTATATAAACAAACATATATATGATAGAATCAACTTCGTCAGCACGATTACGACTGCAATTCTCGACAATATTGATGAAACTCAACGCATTTGTTCCAGGAACGAAAATCTCGGTCAAGTTCGAAATAGGTCAAATCGATCCATTAGTTCCATAATCGTCGTTTGATGTTCATTCAATCTTTACCTTGATATTTTCACAAGTTTAAGATACTATCTATATAATTAATATAATAAGGAAAATTTTGTTTCCGGTATATTTATATGATAAAATAAATTTTTTAAATTCAATTTAATATACTATGATGATATATCATTGGAAATGTCTTAACCTGAATTAATTCCTTTTTAATGTTTCATATGCTTTTCAACAATAGTTTATTTTTTACGATAATTATTCGAAATGGTTCTAAATTGATTTGAATATCGCGATAAACGTTATTCGTTTGTTTATTTATTTTTTTTCTTGTACATGTGACTGTTGTTACATGTGAATGTGGTTACATGTTAAAAATACTATAAAATAAAATTAATGACAAAGTGAAGATAGTTTAGTATCGAAATTATTATTTTGAAAGGAATTTTTACGGTTAAATTTGCACGGAGAAAAAAATTTAGCGACAGGAACTTTATAGTAGATAGTTAGTTGTAAAAAGTTCCAGTAAGTTAACGCATTCTTATGGTAACAATACCGTTTGGTTCCTATAACTCTATGTCGTTGAGCTCTGAGAGCCAAACGTTATGTACCTCTCACAACTCTATGCAACGGTCATTTGCTGTCACAAAAATGACTATAACTCGAAAACTATTTGGAATATTTATATAAAACTTTAGATTCATATTTTTGAATCTATAAACTTTGATTTAATAAAAAAAAAAAGAATTTTTTTTTTTGAAATTCCACAGTGGCTATCCCCCTTAAGCCAAAGTTTTATTATTTTTAATTCGTAAGTCTCGGTAGTCTCGAATTTTCACGAAAATCAAAATTTTGCGAAATTATTCCGAATCATTCAAAAACTATAATTGATAACAGAATTATGATAGTTGTACCCTAAAATTTATGTAATAAGCTTTAACTTCTAATACACTGCTTTGTCGTTAATCAATTGTTTTATTTTTCCTACAGCTTTTAAAGTCAGTAAAAATATAAAAAGTAATTATTTTACGTACGTTATCCTTAAATTACTTCCGCATAACTCAGTGTATTACAATTCCCCAAAGTATACATTGTAGCTCATACAATAAACTATAATATTCACTATTAAATATGTAATTTTCCTCAAAATTTATAAATTTTGCAAACTCTCTGAAATAGCATTAAAAATTTTAACTATCACTGTATGCCAAAATTAAGAAATCCACCTTTTCATGTTGGGTGTGGCTGAATGGTATTTTTATAATTAAATTTTCTAATTTCAATGATACTCAAGAAATATATGATTAAAAAAAAAATTACAGTTCGGAGGAAAGCTTTTCTTTAATAAAATTGTAAGGGGATTTAACTGAACCTCCCTACATCTATAGATGTCTGACGCCTTTTCGATTAATTAATGGGATCTAAACCTTAGAACACACACGGAAACCTCGGGCACCCCGCACTGGAATTATTGATCCACTTTCACAAGACTATTATGCGTGTAGAAGGTGGGAACAAAAGAAAAGCTTGAATTTATTAATGACTTCACTAAAAAAACATTGTAAACCCTAAAATAAATTATATATCGTAACATGACTATGCATGAACTATAACTTCGTTTCTTAGACTCGATATTTAATTTTAAAATTTGTTTAAATACTGAAATATTGATAAACTTACAAAATTTTTAATCGTTTAAGTTATCTTTTTTGAAAATAGTAAAGTGCTTATTGATAGAATTCTTGAATAGCGATTTTCCTCTTAATCGTTGAGTTTTATCTCGTTTATTTTTTCCATAGATTTCTTGAATTAAATCAAACTTGATATCTCAATACAAAAGTAAAATTTTCAAAATAATATTTTCCCTGAATCAAG
Organism: Cotesia glomerata; assembly: GCF_020080835.1. NCBI lineage: Eukaryota > Metazoa > Arthropoda > Insecta > Hymenoptera > Braconidae > Cotesia > Cotesia glomerata. The sequence continues at coordinate 7,720,936 of NC_058163.1, read as the reverse complement.
TAAACTTTTTTTCTTCAGTGTATATAGTCTGTCGCGTATAATTATTAGCTTTTTTATTATCATTTTAATTTGCGCCGCATGTTATTCTTTGGAAAACGGATAGTTACCAGGAGCTTCTCTTGACAATATTTTATTCTATAATCCTTTGAGCACCAAAAGCAACAAGCACGTGAGCAAAAAAAAGAATAACCTGCATACGAAATAATGCTCTAATGAAGGTGTCACTGATACTGAAATAAGATATTTAAGCTTTAAATTTCATCCAACTGAGTAGAATATTATTTTCCATTTACACTTAGTTAAAAATTTCTTAAATTAAAATTAAAATGTTCCTTCAAATTTAAATGCTCATACTTGTCGTAACAAAATCATTTTGTTGCTGTAACAAATTGATTTTGTTGTCGAAAATAATTGTAAAATTCTGAGAAGCTTTCTCATTAAAGTTAAGATTTACATTAAAGTTATAATTTTTTTATGTTTTATGTTTAATGTTTAATGTTTTTCTTCAAAGATTCAATATAAATTGTTTTTTTTTTTTTTTTAAATATTCGATGGATTGTTTAGAGTGTTTCTTCGTCTATTCAACAAATTGACACGTTAGTTGCAACATATAAAAATACCTAAATGTCAAGTCTGAAATATATGATATTATTTGCTTACCGATGGAAGATTAGTGAAACGAAAGAGCTAGACCACAACTCCCGGGCGGTTTTTCGTCGATAGTTACTAGAACAATATAAGTCCCTGTGGAGGCTTTAATCAGTTTTATGGCATAATAAAAATTCCTCTTCAATAGTTGGCTTAGTTGACGTGTCTTTTCCACCAACTTCGTCACAAATGTTAACGATGTTTTCCTACATTGTGAGCTACAGTTGTCATAGGCAACAATTTCAAACAAAGTCACACATTTTGCAAAGCATTCAGTCGGCTATCCCTGGAACTTCCTGTTGTATTCACTCAAAAACTTTTCAATTGCAAAGCTTGTAGCTCTTTAAGCTCAAAATTCAACTTTTAGCTCAAAAATCTAGTTGCTGTCTCGGGAAAATCTTTTTTTAAAAATTTTACTAACAAAATAATTTAGGTATTTCAACAACATTTGTTAAACCAACTGACTGGTTTATGTTGAACCAGCAAAAAATTTTTGTTATCCTGACATAACAACCTTGTTATTTCAGAAAATCGATTTGTTTTATTTGTTCATTCAACTAAAATATTTTGTTAAATTAACTAAATCATTCTATAATAATAAAACTGTTTTGTTGCTATAACACATAAATAAATTACTTATTATAAACTAGGCTTTGTTATCATAACATATGATTTGTTATCCCTACGCTAACATATTCATTTGTTACCACAACATGTCTGATGTTGTCCCAACAAAATTTTGTTATTGTGTGTACCGTCAATAACACGAAAACTTGAAACTAAAACGAAAGGAACATTAATTTAATCAAACCGTGACTCTAACTTTGTTAGAGTGTAGGGCGTAATTCTCTCAGGAAATTTAGATAATGCACAACCCGGTGGACTTTCTACAAGACTGACCACCAGCTAACCGGCTATTGATCTATGCACCCGAACATAGAATATAATTACATTGTATTTAGCAAAGTTGAGTTAACAGTAACTTGTTATGGATAAGATATCTTGCTGTCAATAGCTTCAATCAACTTTTTTACCGCTTTAAACGACATCAAGAAATACTTATCCATCGCACAGTATCTTTGATGTCGAAGAACCTACTTCAAAGTGATCGCTGATCGCGTTCCTAACAAAAAAGAAGGAAATTTATTCCAAGCAGAAGCTTTGAGAAAAAAGCAATTTATAATACTTGAATCGAACACAGGGCAAATTGTTTTTTTCCTTCCCTTCATCACCGCTCTCCTTTTTTTTGTTTTCCTTTTAGTTTATTTAGATTTTTTGTAAATTTCATACGATCAACTGCTCTTTATTAGAGACTTTTCGATATTGCTATTTTTTATGGATTTTATGTAGTCTGCACTCGTTTAGTTTTCGTATTGTTTGTGACAAGCGATTGACACTTTTGTTCCATATTCAGCCATTTCAAAATACTATTCATAAAAAAAAACTATAATTTCATTTTTTTTAATTGATGAATGAACATTATTCTATAAAATTATGAAATTGCTTTTTAATTTGTTAGTGAACTTTACAATATTTTTCTTCCTATCCGCTTTTCCAAGTGAGTGTGTAAGATAAGATAATTTAAAAGCGTAAAACGTTATTAAACATCGAACATTTTTGCTGCAAAGTTTATTCTTACAGGCAAAACCTAATTCCCCTGACGCCCTTTAAATAAAGATTATGTAGCACTTAAGCTAACGCATGGCGTAATAAAATATGCATTAAGATCGAGATTATTCATCGCGAGCTAAACCTAAATACGCGCGAGTCAACGATTGTAATTAATAATTAATATATCTTACATGCTAAAGTTTAATCTTGACATCACGTTTGGCGTCGTTTCCGTCAACCTATTTTTTTGCACTATACGGAAAAAACTTTACCTTGATTCCGAAAAAATTATAATAATTCAAAATAATTTTCTTGAATTTTAAAAACAAGCTCATAGTATTTAAATTATATTTTTTCTGAATAGATACAAGTATGTTATGATATTAAATTCTTTTTTAATTTCTTAGTAAATTTCACGAAATTATTTCAACTCCTGAAAGTGTAAGTACAATAATTTTCAAAGTATACAACTATGAAAATCAATTTGTTTATTTATTTCATCCGATCATTGCGAAGGACCATTTAAAAAAGATGATTTAATTTCTTTTTGTTTTTTTTTTATTTTCATCTTTCAGACAAGCACTTACACTAAAATTTCTACCTCAACCAGCGCTTTGTAATTTTTTTACAAATATACACTCATTAAAATTTAATATACGTAATATTTCGTGTTTTCAAAGAATTCCAAGAGATGGCATCAGTTAGTGACGTCACTGAAACGAATCGGGCTTTTTTAAAACAGAACGTTTGAAAGTCTTATAAGAAACATTCTCATGTTTAATATTTTAATGTTTTTAATGCTTATACGAACTATTTTATCGATGTTAAACTAAGCTTAAATAATATTTAAAACTCTAATCGATACATCGGAAATTCTCGTTTAGAATTCACGCTTGAAAGTTTCATCTACAAAATGGCAATTAAAGTTAAAACAGGGTATATCCGGTCGATCCAGAATGAAAAGAAAGTTTTTCTACTGTTTGCAGACCTATAGAGGGATCACGAATCCGACTTCTTTTGTATATTGCAGTTTCATGAGTATCGCTGGTAAAAATCCGAGCGCTCTATTTCCATAATTGATGGCATCTTGCTCACAACGCCGCGAGTATATGACATTTTACGATTCGTTCATTAGTAAAAAAAAGTATCTAAAAGCGTAATATCTGGTAAAAACAGTTACATACTATTATGCAGAAGATTTTACAACCGCTTAACCCTTAAATGCGCACCCTAAGTCAACCACAAGTCAATGGATATCTTGTTTGCGATGGCGAAGTGTGAGAAAAACGCCCACCCTTTAACGATTGAAGCTTTTATGTTATCATTTAACATAGAAACCCAATTACCTCAGAAACTAAGCAAACGATGAAGAAACTTAGTACGTCATTTGATGTAGAAGACCTATAATTTCGTAAATTTTTACTCACAATCAAACGTCAGTAATTGCAAGTCTTTCATCAGTTAGTTTCAATTTTCCATTAGGATTGATTGGGTTTAATTATCGCTACTGAGCATCAATAGCTCTTTTTCTGGTTTTGGGTGTTTTTATTAATTAAATTGTGAGTAAACTATTAAAGATATGACAAAAGATAAAGACCTTTCTTGTAAAAAAAAGTTTTCTTATCATTTTTTCGAATCTTCAATACTTGAGCCGTAATTTTGATTTCAATTCATCACCAAGGTTTCTGATGTAAATAATTTGCAGTGGCTGCTCGGAAAAATTATTTGCAAATAATTCAAATTAAAATTGCGAGTAAACTACGAAAGATATGAGCAAATTGATAGGAGCTTTTTTTATAGAAAACTAAATTTCCAACAAAAAAAGGTAATTTATAAATTTTTCGGATCTCTTGATATAGAAAAGAATATTTTTCATAAATCAATTATTTCTATTTAGCATATAATTCGCTTAATGGACCATGAAGCAGCATATTCGGATGAAACTAGCAAATTTATTTAACAACTTTTGACTCCAAACTTCTCAATCAGTTATAATTTATGTCATTATCATCCAGAGCTATTAATAGTATGTATCGATTGCATCAACATCAACAAAGTGGCTTACAAGATACAGGACAAAAATACCAGCTGGATGTTGTTATTCTCAACTTGGTATCTGGGTAAGGAGGCAACAGCAAAAAAAATGTATTGCAATGATCATGACAAAGGAGCGGAAAAAGTGAAGTAATGAAACAAGTTATTTATATTTTGATGCGACGAAGCTAAATGAATAGGAGAGTGTGCGCTAAAAAAAAGAAACTTACGTACATTTTTTATAAGGGTAATAATTTTGAGGTAGTGAAGTCGTAATTGTGCGCAAAAGGTCGTTTCACGAGAGACAGGCGCAGCTGGGTCAAAAGTTCACCGACTAACCTGGCTCGCTGTTCCAGAGAACAGAGGCTCTGAAACTGAATATTCGATCGCCGTATTATTCAGTCATGTCTTTCGCAGTGAATACCAACGTAAGAATGCACCCCCAAGAGCTCGAGTTAAGCTATCGGGTATTCAACTCCGGTGCTATAACTTATTACTTATAAATAACGTTATATGATGCCCTTTGTCCGCAATATCGCTGTTATTACAGCAAAAAATGAAGGGAAACTCCTTTATCTCTTTAACTACAGAGATATTAATTTTACGTTGATAGGAGGGAGGTTAATTTTTATTAAGAAAAATGAGCAATTGCGGATTAGTATTTTTTTTTGGAATGAAAAAAAAAAGGAGGTCAACAACCGATTTCTTACTTTAGACTATCAAGATTGCTTGGGAATTCGAAAGTTTACGCTTCAAAAGTTTGTTTAATAAAGAAATCTGAAAACTGGTTGATCTTGCAGACCCCTTGAAACTTTCTGCTATTATCGAGCTCAAAATAATCGAAAGTTTACCAATTGGTTGATTTTTAAATTTTGCAAACTCAAATATCTGAAAATTATTTCAGAGAGCTTTTTTTTGAATATTTTCAAACTGCGATATCTTTTTTGAATGCATCCTTTGAGTTTGATCTTCTTGATGGTATGCGATGCAATTTTTCAACCCAAAGAAATATATGTGAGATTTTAGGTTGATTAGTTGGCACATTGAAAAGTTATCCCAAAAAAAGGTAAAAAATATTGGTAAACCCAAATATCGACGGTACTTTGGTAAAACCTCGTATCTCTCATTCAAAATACATAGAAGATACGAGGTTTTACCAAAGTACCGTCGATATGCACGTTTTAAAAAAAATTATCTACTTTACACTACAAGAATAAATTGAAAAAGTAATATTAACTATAAGTAAATTAAGAAAAAATTACAAGATATTAATTTTATAAACGATTCAATTTTGAAGTTCCTTCAAATTTTTCCGCTAATAGTATTTTTTATACAAATTGAACGCCCTCTGTCGTTTCGATGCGTGAATCATAAAAAAAGAGCCGATTAACCCTTTAATGTTCGGCCTTGAATCCCCACTCTCAATTTGAGTTATATGTCTTTTTCTTTAAGTGAGAGAGCTATAGTCTTTTTCCTAGAGAGGGGGCTCGAAAAATAGTAGTAAGCGCATAACGAACTATGATTGGCTCTCTCCCCTAACAGCTTACACTGAAATTCTTTGCGCTTCCAGAACATTAAAGGGTTAAAGACTATATTACCGGCGGTCAGCCAACGAAACAATTGAGTATAGTATCAGCTGTTTTCAAGCTCTATTTTATAATAAGAAATACATTTTTATAAATATCAATAGTATTTTTATAAATAAAAATGGCTGCTCAAAAGACCGAACATTTCTTCAACTGCCAGCCGAAAAAAGATTAATTATAATTAAACAAAACAATACTAAGCTTCAGGCACGCAGTAGCCTATTGGATCCAGCCCTTGCTTACCAAAGCATTGGACCGGGTTCGAGTCCGGCGTACATCAATGAATATTTTCAATATATAAGTATATTATTCTGCTCAGCCCAAAAAATAAAACGAGTTCTAACCTCAAAAGTTTACCTCCTACCGTAGTCGCTCATGACAGTAGTTTGTGCGACTTTAAACCAATAAAGAAAAAAAAAAGAAAAGATGCTAAGCTTCAATTTCCATTTCACAACTTTCCATAAGATAGATAAGGAAATTAAAATATTAATTGAGTTGAAAAATTGATTTGTTTATGTCATTTCGTTTACCCCTTCATAGAAAAATCGATACCACAGTCGTCAATTAAAAAAATTTTTGAGAAATTCAGTGATAATTTTTTTTTTATTTTCTGTTTGTACTATTTATATGTACACTAAAAATAATGAGCATAAGTAAACGCGCGCCTCAATTTAGAATTACATATATGTTCATGCTTATGATACATTTGACCAAGCATGTTACGAATAAATTGGCTTTACATGCATTTCGTTTCAATTTTATTAGACAGATATTAGATACCTTTGCCTTCGCACTGAACGCATGTAAAAATTTTTTTTATTTTTTAAATATCGTTGAAACAGCTCGTTAGTTATATTAAATTTCTCGACCGCTTTTGATAAATTTATGTATTTTTGTTTGCGCTGATGCTGTATTTTCTTTATTATTAATCATCATGAAAAATTTTATTAATAAAAATACTAACTAGATACAAGTTATTTTTTAATATTAATATTGACAGTAAAGCGAAATAGAGATTCTGACTTAATTGAAGCGACGTCACGCAGAATAATTGCGGCATGTTCTCAAAAAGACCGAGTACCTCGGTCTTGGTTAAATTCTTATAGTTTTGACAAATATAGTAAATGTAAATAGTTTATAATAAGCGCGGCACAAACTTTATAACTTTTAATTAGTTTTTTGTTTGTATCGAGTGAATAGAAGAAAACTTAGCGGGTTTGACTGTAATTACGAAACTAAATCTTTGAATGAGAGCTGGAATCTCGACAAAGTTCGGAATACTTTAATTTAACATATGTGTGTTCAGAAATTAAGATACGTGTAAGCAGCCTGACTCGCTACTGCGTAGAATATGGAATATAGGTGTGCATAAGTACGAGCCTTTTTTCATGAAAGCAATTAAAAAATATTAAATTTTGCTCTTAATGAAAATGTAGAACACTTTTATACTCTCCGTGCGAGAACGAGAGCTCGAGTACCACTTCTGCTTTGTAATTTTGGCTGACGTTATATCACTCTTAAGAGTTTAATAGTTGACTAGTGGAGTAAAATGCATACGATCACACACAAAGTTTCTGACGATCACGTCCGAGTCATCATTTCTCGAGAAAATTGTTGGATCTAATTATATATAGGGGAAGGGGGGGGGCAAAATGGGCCCCCTAAAATTTTCAATATTTAAAAATATTTGGGGGCAGAATGGGCCCCCAACATTTTCAACTCTCGAAGTGTTTAGGAGGTATAATGGGCTGATTAGACTTTAAAAACCAAAGAATATTTTTCAGTTAAACGCATTCTAGAATTTTTGAATTATAGAAAAAATTATATAGGTAAAGTACGAACTAGGTCGCGAGTTAAATAACAACATTATTTACTATATTTTTTGTTAAAAAACTATTTATTTTACAGAAGCTTGCCTGACTATTTTTGCGATCGTATGTGTGTGTGTGTGTGTGTGTGTGTGTGTGTGTGTGTGTGTGTGTGTGTGTGTAAACGTAAACCTCTCATAAATTTTAAACGGCTCGACCGAATCAAACGGGATTGACAGCAATCGAAAGAGTTCCTTTGCCTATAGATATTTTATACTATTAAAGGTAATTCGGACCAGTAGATTTTGAGCAATCTCGAAAATAAAATTTTCAGAAAATGTTTTTTTTTAAATCAATTTTAATCTGCTGAATCAATTGTTTCCAAAAACTAATCAGCTCTTAAGCTTAAAAAACTGCGTCGATCGCCGTCAACGCGATCAAAATCGGTCGATTCGTTTGTGAGGTATCGTGAACAAAATATTTGGGAAAAAGTGTTGTTTTTTTCTTACATAACTCCGACATTTATTTCGGGATCGTTTTTTATTCAACGAGATGATTTTTAGAGCTTAAAAGAATCACTTCAATCGCCTCCAATAACGTCAAAATCGGTTGAATGGTTCGAGAGATATTTAATTTTAAAAAATTAAAAAAAGTATTTTTTTAACACATCTTTGAAATTTCACTCCGATTGTTTAGTTAGTGATAAATAATATTTTTGTTCTAGAAAGACTGCATAGAATGCCTTTAATTTTTTTTAAATCGGTTAATTCATTTGTGAGATATCGTTGTCAAAAAAATTCTAAAAAATTGTTTTTTTTTGTGATACATTTTTATTGGCTTCACCAATCGATTCTAAAAACTGATCGGTTTTTAAGCTTGAAAACCCACGTTGATCGCCGTTAACGCGATTGAAATTGGTTGATTAGTTTGAGAGATACCGTTGTCGAAATAATTCAAAAAACGCGTTTTTTTGAAATTACTCTGACATTTTTTACCTGATTTGTTATTGCTTTTGGCGTAAAATGTAGAGCGCTTAGGTATGGAGTTAGCGGGAAGTTGCAAGGATGGCTTTTAGGGTCTACTGATATCCTAATTTTTTATACTGAATACATAATAAAAAAAATTCAAAATATAAAACAAGTAAGAAGCATATTGAGTTTTTTGGGGGGCCCGTATTACCCCACTTTTCTAAATTTGTTAATTTTGATATACGCAAAAAAATTACTACCATAAACTCAGTAAAAGGCCAAAAAAAGTAAAACGAGCTGAAAAACTCATATTCCCCTAACAAGATTTAGTTATGAATACATTTATGAATACAAAATTGCGTGAATAGTGACGTAAAATTTTTATTTTAAATTAATGTGAGATTCCCAAAAAAAAATTAGGAAAACGGTTGACCCTGAAGGCCATCCCTGCAACTTCCCGCTAATTCCATACCTGGGCGCTTAAAATTGCATTCATACAATTTATATGTTGTTTTCAGCCCTCCGAGCTCAAGAAGTTAACTTTTCTATTCTTTTGAGCTCTTTAAGCTCAAAAGTTTGATAGAAAGTTGATAAAACACTATTTTTTGAGTTTTCAAACCGCAATAACTTTTGAATGAATGAACCGATTTTCGAGCGGTTGGCGGCATTCGACGCAGTTTTTGAAGCATCATGAAAAATCTTTAAGTTTAAATTGATTAAACTAGAAATTTCGGAGTAATTCCGAAAAAACACTTTTTTGGGTTTTCTTTCCTGCGAGATATCTCTCGAACGAATTAACCGATTTTGACCGGATTGGCGGCGATCGATGTGGTTCTTCAAGGTTAAGAGCTGATTAGTTTTTGGAGTTGATCTATAAAGCCGTTCGAAAGTTATTCCAAAAAAGCCACTATTGAAAAAATTAATAACTTCCCGCTAAGAAAATTGAAAATTTTAAAACATCGGGAAGTTATTGGTTTCACCCCGTTTTTCGAAATCCGAGTTTTCATCGGATCTCGACGTTTCGAGGTCCTAGGAAGCTTTCCTGACTATTTTCACGATTATATTCGTACGTCTGTATGTGTGTGTGTGGGTGTGTGTGTGTGTGTGTGTGGGGAATCCTTTTTACGGATTCTAGGCATAGCTGTTTGGCCTGGATATGTGGCGACTCGACGCAGCGTCATACTAACTCGACACTAACGCCCCTACCCACTAAACCCTAAACCCCTTTCTCTTCTATCCTCTGATCCCCCATGGTACCGCCGTAAGGCATTTCTTCGCGGGGGGAGGAATTAGCTGCCGCTCTTCCTTCTGGTGTGTGTGTGTGTGTGTGTGTGTGTGTGTGTGTGTGTGTGTGTGTGTAAACCTCTCGTAACTTTTGATGTTGAACGGCTTGACTGATTTCATCGCGGTTGGTGTCATTCGAAAGGGCTTCGCCAAACTTAGATTTCCTGTAAGTTGGAACCGATTCGAACCAATAGATTTCGAGAAATTGCAAGAAAAAGTGATAAAAAAATTTGTTTGTTTTTCATTTTTTTTAAATATCTCCGAATTGGCTGGACCGATCAACTTCAAAAACTAATCAGATCTTAACCTTGAAAACCTACATCGATCGCCACATAGTGCGTCAAAATCGGTTGATGCGTTCGTGAGATATCGTTGTCGAACAAAATCGAAAAAAGTGATTTTTTGTAATAACTCCGAAATTTTTCATCAGATCAATTTTTTTTTTGTTCCAAATTCTTTATAGAACTCAAAAAACTACATCGATCGCCGCCAACCGCGTAAAAATCGGTTGATTTATTCAAAAGTTACAGCAGTTTGAAAATTAAAAAAATCGTGTTTCATCGAATTTTGATAAGACTTTTGAGCTTGAAGAGCTCAAAAGCATAGCAAAGCTAATTCTTTGAGCTCGAAGAGCTCAAAATAACATATTAATTGTATTTTTGAGCTCGAAGAGCTCAAAAACGTCATAAGTGCAATTTTAAGCGCCTAGGTATGGAATTAGCGGGAAGTTGCAGGGATGGCCTTCAGGGTCAACCGTTTTTCTAATTTTTTTTTACAGTTTTTTTTTAGATTTTTCGAAATCTATCGGTGCGAATCGATCCAAATTGTATCCAAAATCTAAGTTTGGACAAGCCCTTTCGAATGGCGCCAACCGCGATCGAATCGGTCGAGCCATTCAAAAGTTATGAGAGGTTTACTTACACACGCACACACACACACACACACACACACACACACACACACACACACACACACACACACACACACACACACACACACACACACACACACACACACACACACACACACACTGAGGTGGACAGAGATCTGTGGGGTAGGCCGTATAAAGTGGTCATGACCCATCTTAAAAACCAGCTAATGCCATCACCCACGTGTCCTCAACTCCACACACTCGGGGCAGAAGAGATACTGCTACCGGGCGCGTCTCCCCGAGCGGATGGGAGAACGCTCGCTGTCCTTGGATGACACTTAATCTCTTAGTTGATGAGGTACGGCGGGTAGGAGCCAAGCAAAATAATCAAACAAAATAAGCTCCCGTGGACAAAACTCCCCTTTAATGGGTTGGTCACACTAACTGTCCTAGACGATTGGTTCCTGCTGTAACTCACTGGGAGTGTCCGGAACCTGTATCGTAGTTTCCGACGATGCAGGCCACAGCTGATGTGAGCTTGCTCTGCCGAGGTGAAAGTTGCAGCAGTGGATCAGGAGCGAGCCACTTCGGGCCTTGATCAGGAAGTACGCAGTGAGTGTTAGAGATCGGAATCTTCACCGCTCCGAGCGAGTCTAGTCCGTCCGTGTATTCCGGGACTGGCTAAGTGTCGGCTAGGCCTCAGGGAACTGGGGTAGGAGTACTATCTCCGAGGGTACACCCGTTCCTAGTTATGGTAACCCGCTCCACTCCGTACGATGCGCTGGTAAATCAAAAAAGTATGAGTAAGTTATAGGAAACAAACAAGAATAGAAACGGGCTTCATGCTCAACAAGCAGCGATTGAAGCAAGCGCTGACATAAAGAGAACGCAAGCGTTGGAGCGCCTTGAGAAGCTGACCATTGAGCTGCAAGAGTTTGTCCAAACTAAGGTCAATATCCACAAGGAGATAAAGACCAAGACAACCGGTGTAATCAATGCTCTTGGAAGATTCAAGAAACTGGACGAGGAATGGCAGTCATCACGACGCCGCATTGAAACTGAAACTGAGACGGAAGAAGCAACGGACACTGGAGCCGACGGTGACGGTGAATCTGCTGCTGAGGACAAGGGTGAAACTGACACAAGGTCTGGAAAGAGAAAGGACCGAGATTCGCCAAAGCCAACCGACAAAGTCACAAAGAAGAAGGACTTGAAAAAAAGCCCTCCCCAACGACTGGCAGGGCAGTGCGACGAACCCAAGAAGACGACTGACTGGGAAAAAGTACAGTCTAAGAAGGAGAAGAGAAGGCTAGCTAGAGAGCAACTCTCAAAACAGCCGCCGAAAGAGCCCAGGCCAGAGCCTAAGCGGAAAAAACCACGCAAATGGATCAGACCCGACGCACTGATCATCCGCCCGGCCGAGAAAACAAAGTATGCCGAGATTCTGCGTCGTATAAAGCAGGACGTCCCAGATGAGCAGGTTCGTTCAACTGTGGATAAGATCAACAAGACCAGAAGTGGAGACTTGTTGATTACGATTTCGAGGAAGAGCACTGACAAAGGCCAAGGTCTGCAAAAGACGATCGCGGACATCCTTAAGGAGGAGGCCAAAGTAATCTGCAAAGGACCGCAGGAGACCATCGAAATCCAAGACATTGATGATGACACGACGAAGGAGCACATTCAGACTGCCCTGAAAACGGAAACCGGAGAAATTTGCGAAATACCACTAGAGGTTATCAAGATCCGTAAGGCCTACAGAGGTACGCAAACGGCTACAGTGACACTACCAGCAGCTGGAGCACAACAGCTACTGGAAGGAAGCGGCAAAATAAGGATTGGCTGGGTCAATTGCCGAATAAGAGCAACTAGAAGACCAGTCCAATGCTTTAAATGCTGGCACTTCGGACATGTTGGGTCCCAATGTAAAAGCCAAGTAGACCGGTCTAAACTCTGCATCAGATGTGGACAAGAAGGGCACCGTATCTCTGACTGTAAAAATCCTGCCAAGTGTGCAATATGTGCTGAGCAGCAAGGAGCAAAGGACGTGGCTCACCATGCCGGCACCCACAGGTGCCCGGTATTTCAGGAGGCGCTCCAGAAGTTGACGAACAAACAACCATGAGGATACTACAGCTCAATCTCAACCATTGTGAGGCAGCGCATGACCTGCTCATGCAATCCGTGCGAGAATTAGAGCTTGACTTGGTACTAATAGCAGAGCCATATAAACACCTGAGTACCCAACCCTGGGAAGCTGATAGCACATCCAAAGCTGTCATCTGGTCATGTGGCAAGCTCCCTTTCCAAAATGCAGTCGACAACAGCAATGCCGGCTTTGTAGCAGTATCAGTAGAGGGCATCCGCTTCTATAGCTGCTACGCACCACCTAGCCTCTCCATTGTTGACTTCACTGATTTCTTGGATCGACTAACTGAAGATGCGAAGCGATACCATCCAGTAGCGATAGCCGGGGACTTCAACTCCTGGGCAGTTGACTGGGGAAGCAAACATACCAACGCACGAGGGAAAGCACTACTAGAGGCCTTTACTACACTAGATGTAGTTTCGCTCAACAGTGGTGATACGCCGACTTACACCAAAGATGACGCAAGCTCAATTGTAGACCTCACTTTTGTCAGTAATAGCCTTGCCAGAGGCGACTGCAACTGGAAAGTGTTGGACATATACACTTTCAGCGACCATCATGCGATATTCTGGGAAATATCAAACAACCAGAACCTCAAGAGACCAATCAAGCAGTCTAACATCGTTGGTTGGAAGGTGAAATCTTTTGACCCAGAAGCATTGCTAATAGCCCTCGATGGTGATCCGATCAACACTGGATGTGCAGAACAACATACTAAGGACCTGATGAGAAGAGTAACACATGCTTGTGAAGCCAGTATCCCTCGTAAACGTGGCATAAATTCGAGACCTTCGGTGCATTGGTGGAACGACCACATCAGCGTCCTCCGTAAAGAGTGTCATAGAAAGAGAAGAATTTCCCAGCGCGGCTATCAACGGCTCAACTCGGTGGAGCTGATCGCAGAGTACAAAAAGGCGCATCGTGAACTGAATAAAGCCATCAGAGAGAGCAAAAGAAGATGCTGGAGAGAGCTTATATACGAGGTGGATAAAAACGTGTGGGGTAGGCCTAATAAGGTGGTTATGACCCACCTGAAAAAACAACAAATGCCATCACCTACGTGTCCTCAACTTCTTCAGAAAATCGTCACTGCACTGTTCCCACAGCAACGCAACTTCGATTACCAGTTGGCGCCAGGCGAACTGGACGACATTCCACCTGTCACTGAAGAAGAACTACTGGAGGCCTGTAACCGTGTAGGGAATAATAAAGCGCCAGGATTGGACGGAATCCCTAATATAGCCTTGAAAACCATCATAAAGGCAGCTCCAACATTATTCCTCGACGCTTATAATGCATGCCTCAAGGAGGGGACTTTTCCTCGTAAGTGGAAACAGCAACGATTGGTACTGTTACCTAAAGGGAAGAAACCACCAGAAGAACCGTCATCTTACCGACCACTTTGCATGTTAGATACGGCGGGTAAGATATTTGAGCGCATAATTCACCAGAGAATTGAAGCAGTAGTCGACCCACTCCTGGCAGACAATCAGTATGGATTCCGGAAAGGACGATCAACCCTGGACGCAATCAAACAGGTTGTTGATACGGCCAAGGAAGCAATCGCAGGAACCAGATGGAAAGGTGGAACGAAGAAGTATTGCCTGGTGGCGACACTAGACATCAGAAACGCCTTCAACTCCGCCAATTGGAAATGCATCATGCAGGCCCTCCAAGAGAAGAATGTACCAGAATACCTGCTTAAGATCGTAGCAAGCTACTTTGAAAACAGGGTCCTGAAGTATGACACGAAGAACGGTCCGAGGGAGTATGATATTACTGGAGGGGTACCACAAGGTTCAGTTCTAGGCCCGCTCCTGTGGAACATTATGTATGACGGTCTATTAAGACTAACTCTGCCAAGAAACGTCAAACTCGTAGCATATGCAGATGACGTAGCCGTAGTGGTCGTTGCCAAACACCTTGACGAGATAAATCATATGTTCGATCTCACTTTTGAGCACGTTAACCGGTGGATGGACGCAGTGAACCTGCAACTGACGCAACACAAGACTGAGGCAGTACTTATTACCAGCAGAAAAGTGGTAGAGACCATTAAGCTGAAAGTCAGCGAACAAGAAATCACATCACAATCTTATATCCGATATTTGGGAGTGATGCTTGATGCCCGACTCAACTTCAAGCAGCAAGTGGAACATGTCAGTGCCAAAGCGTCACTAGTGAGGGCTAGTCTCGCACGACTGATGCCGAACGTCGGAGGCCCAAAGCAGAGCAGGAGGCTATTATTGTCATCAGTAGTCATATCGGTGCTCACTTACGGAATATCCATATGGGCCGACGCATTAAAGACGCAAGAATCATGGAGAAAGGCTGGACCAGTATATCGACTAAGTGCCCTACGAGTAGCTTGTGCCTTCCGCACTATATCAGAAGAAGCAGTGTGCGTCATTGCTGGAACCCTACCTCTTAGAGTTCTAGCAGAGGAAAGACGGGCCCTTTAACAACGAAAAAGGTCAACTGCACTGATCCCTGAAGAACTTAGAATTGAAGAACGGCAGAAGAGCATAGGCCGATGGCAACTACAATGGGATGCTGCAGAGAAGGGTAGGTGGACGCATCGTCTCATACCTCGGATCGACATTTGGCTTAACCGGAATCACGGTGAGGTCAATTACTATCTTACGCAGATGTTGTCGGGACATGGGTGATTTCGAGAGTATCTACACCGCTTTAAGCACGATGACTCTTTGGAGTGTCCATCCTGCCCAGGAGCTGCTGAAGACGCGGAGCACGTCTTCTTTGTATGTCCTCGTTTCGATCCACAGCGTGAAGAACTGGAGAGGATCCTGAACCAGAGAATGCAACCAGATTCACTAGTAGAAGCAATGTTGTCATCAGAAGCTGCCTAGAACGCTACCAACACGTTTGCAACAGAAGTCTTTAAAGACTTGCGTTCCACCGAAAGAAAAAGAGCAAATAGCAGAAGATAGAAGGAAGGTAGTTAACACCTTAGCCACCAGAAGGAAGAGCAGTAGCTAGATCCTCCCTTCACGAAGTAATGCCTGACGGCGGTTTCCATGAGAGATTAGAGGAAAGAAGGAAAAGGGGTTTAGGGTTTAGTGGGTAGAGGCGTTAGTGTCGAGTTAGTATGACGCTGCGTCGAGTCGCCACATATCCAGGCCAAACAGCTATGCCTAGAATCCGTAAAAAGGATTCCCCCCCCCAAAAAAAAAAAAAAAAACATACATACATACATACACACAAACACACACACACACACACACACACACACACACACACACACACACAGAAACAAACACACACACGCACGCATGCACGCACACACACACACACACACACTTGGGGCAGAGGAGAAACTGCTCTTGGGGCAGAGGAGAAACTGCTACCAGGCGCGTCTCCCCGTAGCGGATGGGAGAACGCTCGCTGTCCTTGGATGACACTTAATCTCTTAGTTGATGAGGTAGAACGGGTAGGAGCCAAGCAAAATAACCAAACAAAATACGCTCCCGTGGACAAAACTCCCCTTCAATGGGTTGGTCGCACTAACTGACCTAACAAGACGATCGTTCCCTGCTGTGACCCACTGGGAGTGACCGGAACCTCGTGTCGTAGTTTCCGACGATGCAGGCCACGGCTGATGTGAGCTTGATCTGCCGAGGTGTAAGTTGCAGCAGTGGATCAGGAGCCAGCCACTTTGGGCCTTGATCAGGAAGTACGCAGTGAGTGTTAGAGATCGGAATCTTCACCGCCCCGAGCGAGTCTAGTCCGTCCGTGTATTCCGGGGCTGGCTAAGTGTCGGCTAGGCCTCAGGGAACTGGGGTAGGAGTACTATCTCCGAGGGTACACCCGTTCCTAGTTATGACAACCCGCTCCACTCCGTACGATGCGCTGGTGAATTTAAAAGTATGAGTAAAATTCAGGAAAACAACAATAGTGAAAACGGGCCTCATGCCCAACAAGCAGCGATTGAAGCAAGCGCTGAAATGAAGCGGTCGCAAGCGTTTGAACGCCTTGAAAAGCTGACCAGTGAGCTAAATGACTTCATCCAATCTAAAGTCAATATCCACAAGGAGATTAAGACCAAGACGACCAGCGTAGCCAATGCCCTCCAGAGATTCAAGAAACTTGATGAAGAATGGTGTTTAACAGTACGACGCACTTCTCGCACTACACCGGAGAGAAACATTCAAGCAACTATCGTGAATGAAGAAGCAATGGACACTGAAGCCGAAGGTGACGGTGAATCAGTCGCGGAAGACAGAATCAGAACTAGTAGCAAGTCAACTAAGAGAAAAGATCGATCTTCTCCCGACCCAACGTTCTGCCAAGTTGTGAAGAAAAAGGACCTGAAACCAAGCCCTCCGAAAAACACGGCAGTGCAGAACGCCGGAAAAAAAGAGGTGACTGAATGGCAGAAGGTCCAATCCAAGAAGGAGAAGAAGGAGCAAGCGAGAGAGCGGTTACCAAAACAACCGGTGAACAAATCTCGGCCGGAGCCTAAGCGGGAAAAACCGCGAAATTTCACCAAACCAGATGCCTTAATTATTCGACCCGTTGAGAAGGCAAAATATGCCGAGATACTGCGTCGGATTAAAAAAGATGTCCCACCAGATCAGACCCGTGACGTCGTTGACAAGGTTCAAAAGACGAATGATGGGAATATGCTCATTACGCTTTCCAGAAAGACCGCAGACAAAGGACAAGCTTTGCTGAAGACCATTAAGAGCATCCTTAAAGAAGAAGCGCAAGTCATCTGTAAAGGCCCAGAGGAACAGCTTGAAATCCGGGACATTGACGACGAAACAACTAAAGACGATGTCCGGAAGGCCTTACAAGAGGCAGCTGGAAATGACTACGAAATACCTGAAGATGTCATTAAAATTCGTCCGGCCTACAGAGGTACTCAAACTGCTTCGGTACGATTGCCAGCAGCAATAGTGCAGAAGATACTTGGAAAGACAGGCAAAATAAGGATTGGCTGGGTAAATTGCCGTGTCAGAGCAATTAAGACACCACTACGATGCTATAAGTGCTGGCACTTTGGGCACACTACTGCCCAATGTAAAAGCGAAGTCGACCGATCTGGGCTTTGCATCAAATGTGGGCAAACAGGTCATCAAGCTGCTCAATGCCAAAATAAAGTGAAATGTGCGTTATGTGCGGAAAAACCTGGCTCTCAGGACACTGCTCACCGGTCTGGTTCTGGCCGATGTCCAGTCTTCCAAGAAGCACTCCAGAAGCTGACAAATAAACGAATATGAGGATACTGCAGCTTAACATCAATCACTGCGAAGCTGCGCATGACCTGCTTATGCAGACAGTACGGGAATTAAAGCTCGACGTTGTGCTTTTATCGGAGCCATATAAACATTTAGCTGGACAACCTTGGGAGACGGATATCACCACGAAAGCTGTGATCTGGGCTTGTGGTAAGCTCCCTTTCCAGAGTGTAGCTACCAATGGCAGCGCTGGCTTTGTAGCAGCATCAGTAGATGGCATCCGTTTGTACAGCTGCTACGCACCACCTAGCCTCTCAATTGCTGAGTTTACTGACTTCTTGGATCGACTGACCGAGGACGCGAAGCAACATCATCCAGTGGCGATAGCCGGGGACTTTAACGCCTGGGCAGTGGACTGGGGCAGTAAGCAGACTAATGCACGAGAAAGAGAGCTGCTAGAAGCTCTTTCTACACTAGATGTAGTCTTGCTCAACAGTGGTGACACGCCGACCTACACCAAAGGTGACGCAAGCTCGATTGTAGACGTCACTTTTGTCAGTACCAGCCTTGCTAAAGGTAACACTAACTGGAAGGTACTGGACATCTACACTGCCAGTGACCATCATGCGATACTCTGGGAAACGTCAAACGACCAGAACCTCCGGGGGCCTATCAAGCAATTTAACACCGTCGGTTGGAAGGTGAAATCTCTTGACCCAGAAGTATTGCTAACAGCCCTCGATAGTGATCCGATAGAGACTGGATGTGCAGAAGAACATACTAAGGCTCTGATGAGGCGAGTAACACAAGCTTGTGATGCCAGTATGCCTCGCAAACGTGTTATGAATTCAAGACCTGCGGTACACTGGTGGAATGAACATATCAGCAACCTACGTAAAGAGCGTCATCGAAAGAGAAGAATATCACAGCGTGGCTATCAACGACCTTACTCTGCAGTGCTGATCGCAGAGTACAAAAAAGCTCGTCGTGAACTTAATAAGGCCATAAAATAGAACAAAGGAAGATGCTGGAAAGAGCTCATATACGAGGTCGACAAAGACGTGTGGGGTCGGCCGTATAAGGTGGTCATGACGCACCTGAAGAAACAACAAATGCCGTCACCTACGTGTCCCCAACTCCTTCAGAAAATCGTCACTGCGCTGTTTCCACAGCAACACAGTCTCAATTATCAGTCAACGCAAGATGAACTGGACGACATTCCACCTGTCACTGAAGAAGAATTGTTGGAGGCCTGTAATCGGGTAGGAAATAATAAAGCGCCGGGATTGGACGGAATCCCTAATATAGCCTTGAAAACCATCATAAAGGCAGCACCAACATTATTTCTAGACGCTTACAACGCATGCCTCAAGGAGGGGACTTTTCCTCGTAAGTGGAAACAGCAACGGTTAGTACTTTTACCTAAAGGAAAGAAACCGCCAGAAGAACCGTCATCTTACCGACCACTCTGCATGCTAGATACGGCGGGTAAGATATTTGAGCGTATCATCCATCAGCGAATAGATGCAGTAGTCGACCCACTCTTGGCAGACAACCAGTATGGATTCCGGAAAGGACGATCAACTCTGGACGCGATCAACCTGGTTGTTAATACGGCCAAAGAGGCAATCGCAGGAACTAGATGGAAGGGTGGAACGAAGAAGTACTGCCTGGTGGCTGCCTTGGACATCAAAAATGCTTTCAATTCCGCTAATTGGGACTGCATCATGCAAGCTCTCGACGAGAAGAACGTGCCAACATATCTTCGCAGACTAGTGATTAGCTATTTTACAGATAGAGTGCTGAAATACGATACTAAGAATGGTCCGAAAGAGTATGATATAACCGGTGGTGTGCCACAGGGCTCTGTTCTTGGTCCACTTCTGTGGAATATTATGTATGACGGGCTCCTGAGACTGAAGCTTCCAAGATGTGTCAAACTGGTAGCGTATGCGGATGATGTTGCCGCAGTGATCGTCGCCAAACACCTCGACGAGATTCAACATCTGTTTGACATCACTTTTAAGAAGATCAACCAGTGGATGGATACAGTGAACCTACAACTGGCCAAGCAGAAGACCGAAGCAGTGCTTATTACCAGCCGAAAAGAAGTTGAAACAATTAAGATTAATGTCGGTGACCGAGAAATCACATCACAACCTCATATACGATATCTGGGAGTGATGCTTGATGCCCGACTCAACTTCAAGCAGCAAGTGGAACACGTCTGTACGAAAGCGTCAGTAGTGAGAGCTAGTCTCGCACGATTGATGCCGAACGTCGGAGGCCCAAAGCAGAGCAGGAGGCTACTATTGTCATCAGTAGTCACATCGGTGCTCACCTACGGAATATCAATTTGGGCTGACGCACTAGAGGTGCAAGATTCATGGAGAAAAGCTGGACCAATATATCGTATGAGTGCCCTACGAGTTGCAAGCGCCTTTCGAACAATATCAGAGGATGCAGTGTGTGTCATTTCCGGAACTCTGCCGCTTAGAGTTCTAGCTGAGGAAAGACGGAACTTTTACCAACGAAAGAGGTCAACCACACTAAGTGCCGAGGAACTCAGAGCTGAAAAACGGCAGAACAGCATCGCACGATGGCAATCGCAGTGGGACGCCGCGACAACAGGAAGATGGACACACCGTCTCATACCGAAAATCGACGTTTGGATAAACCGGAGTCATGGCGAGGTCAATTACTATCTGACGCAGATGTTGTCAGGACATGGATGTTTTCGGACGTATCTTCACCGCTTCAAGCATGATGATTCACCGGAGTGCCCGTCCTGCCCAGGAATCAATGAAGACGCGGAGCACGTTTTCTTTGAGTGCCCACGATTTTACCCACAGCGCGATGAGCTGGAGATGATCCTGAAGAAGAAAACCCAACCAGAGACAATAGTAGAAGCAATGCTGTCATCAGAGGCTGCCTGGAACGCCGCAAACACGTTTGCAACAGAAGTCCTTATAGACTTGCGTTCCATCGAAAGAAAAAGAGCAAATGACAACAACTAGAAGAAAGGTAAAATAATACCTAGTTACCAGAAGGAAGAGCAGTCGCTATATCCTCCCCCCACGAAGTAATGCCTAACGGCGGTTTCCATGAGGGATTAGAGGAAAGAGGAAAGGGGTTTAGGGTTTAGTGGGTAGGGCCAAACAGCTACGCCTAGAATCCGTAAAAAGGATTCCCCCCCCTAAGGGAAAAAAAAAAAAAAAAAAAAAAAAAAAAAACACACACACACACACACACACACACTGAGGTGGACAGAGATCTGTGGGGTAGGCCGTATAAGGTGGTCATGACCCATCTTAAAAACCAGCTAATGCTATCACCCACGTGTCCTCAACTCCTACAGAAGATCGTAAACGCGTTGTTCCCCGAACAAAGCAAGTTTAACTACCTATTAGCGCAGAATGAAATGGATGACATTCCATCTGTCACGGAGGGAGAACTGATGGAGGCTTGTAATCGTGGAGAGAACAATAAAGCGCCGGGATTGGACGGGGTCCCCAATATTGCTTTAAAAACAACTATAAAAGCAGTGCCATCATTGTTCCTGGACGTCTACAACACATGCCTCAAGGAAGGGATTTTCTCTCGGAAGTGGAAGCAGCAACGACTAGTACTACTTCCAAAAGGGAAAAAGCCACCAGAAGAACCGTCATCTTATCGACCACTTTGTATGTTAGACACGGCAGGTAAGATACTTGAGCGTATAATCCACCAAAGAATAGAAGCAGTTGTCGATCCACTCCTGGCAGATAACCAGTATGGTTTTCGGAAAGGACGATCAACCCTGGACGCAATCAACTTGGTTGTTGCAACGGCCAAGGAGGCAATCGAAGGGATCAGATGGAAGGGTGGAGCGAAGAAGTACTGCCTGGTGGCCACTCTGGACATCAAAAATGCCTTCAACTCCGCCAACTGGGACTGCATTATGCAAGCCTTGGAAGAGAAAAACGTACCAGGATACCTACGTAGAATAGTGGCTAGCTACTTCACGGACAGGATCCTGAGATACGACACGAAAAATGGTCCAAAAGAGTACGGTATTACCGGAGGTGTACCCCAGGGTTCTGTTCTGGGTCCACTTCTGTGGAATGTCATGTATGATGGCCTGCTGAGACTGACTCTTCCAAGAAGTGTCAAGCTTGTTGCATATGCAGACGATGTAGCTGTCGTAATCGTTGCGAAACACCTAGATGAGATAAACCACATGTTCGGTATCACCTTTGAGAAAGTTAACCGGTGGATGGATTCAATGAATCTACAACTGGCTAAACAGAAGACTGAGGCTGTGCTTATTACCAGCAGAAAAGTGATAGAGACCATAAAACTGAAAGTCGGAGAACAAGAAATCACATCACAACCATATATCCGATATCTGGGAGTGATGCTTGATGCCCGACTCAACTTTAAGCAGCAAGTCGAACACGTGAGTGCAAAAGCATCAGCAGTGGTAGCTAGCTTAGCACGACTGATGCCAAACGTCGGAGGCCCAAAGCAGAGCAGAAGACTACTACTATCATCTGTAGTCACATCAGTGCTCACTTACGGAATATCTATCTGGGCGGACGCACTAGAAAAGCAAGAATCATGGAGAAAGGCTGGACCAGTCTACCGTCTGAGTGCCTTAAGAGTAGCAAGTGCCTTCCGCACAATATCTATAGAAGCAGTGTGTGTCATTTCCGGAACTTTGCCTCTCAGAGTCTTAGCTGAGGAAAGACGGATCCTTTACCAACGAAAAAAGTCGACCACACTAAGCGCTGAGGAGCTTGGAACAGAAGAGCGGCAGAGGAGCATAAGTAGATGGCAACTACAGTGGGATGCCACAGTGAAGGGTAGGTGGACGCATCGTCTCATACCAAGGATCAACGTTTGGCTAAACCGGAGTCACGGTGAGGTCAACTATTATCTTACACAGATGTTATCAGGACACGGCTGTTTCCGGGCGTATCTCCACCGCTTCAAGCATGATGATTCCCCGGAGTGCCCGTCCTGCTCAGGAGTCAATGAAGATGCAGAGCACGTTTTCTTTGAGTGCCCACGTTTTTATCCACAGCGAGATGAGCTGGAGAATATCCTGAAGAGGAAAATACAACCAGAGACAATAGTAGCAGCAATGCTGTCATCAGAAGCTGCCTGGAACGCCACAAGCACTTTTGCTATAAAAGTGCTTACCGAGTTGCGATCCATTGAGAGGAAAAGAGCGAAAGACAGAATCTAGAAGGAAGAAATAACATCTTAGCCACCAAAAAGAATAGCGGCAGCTAATTCCTCCCCCCGCGAAGAAATGCCTTACGGCGATACCATGGGGGATCAGAGGATAGAAGAGAAAGGGGTTTTAGGGTTTAGTGGGTAGGGGCGTCAGCGTCGAGTTTTAGTATGACGCTGCGTCGAGTCGCCACATATCCAGGCCAAACAGCTACGCCTGGAATCCGTAAAAAGGATCCCCCCCCCCCTAAAGAGAAAAAAAAAAAAAACACACACACACACACACACACACACACAGACTGCAGTTCTATAAATTTTAAATGTATAACTTTCATAAAAAATTTCGGCTTATATAAGCATGAACTTTTTAATTTTCCATGCCAAAACGATGATTTTTAACGATGAATTTTAACGCAATGACATAACATTTTTTACTGTGTTCCATTGAATACGCAAAAAATAAGATTATTTAGTAAAAGTTTGAGTTTGATAGCATGAAAATACCAAAATATATCAGTTGATATCGATAGGCGATAAGTCCTTTCAAGGTGTCTGTTATTATCAAAGCTACGCCTTGGTCCATTGCAGTAGTGTCAAAGGCTGCTAAATTGTAGAACACACAAATAATTCTTCATTTCCTATACGTTTTAATAAAAAAAACTTCAATTTTAAAAGAAAACAATAAAATTATAATTACGGAATAAACCTTGAAGAAATTTTTTTTTTACTTTACATAGAACCATATGTTAATGGAACGAAAAAAATACATAGCCGTCCCAAATAAATCACTCTAATATACACAGTAAAAAATTTTGCGTCATTGCGTCAAAAATCTTAGTGTTAAAAATTTTTGTGTTAAATATTTAACACATTTATGTGTAAATTTAACATTTATTCTGTTAAATCAACACAAAAAAGTGTTAAATATTTAAAATAAAAATTTTTAACACAAAATTTTTTGACGCAATGACGCGAAATTTTTACTGTGTATAATTAATAAATTAAGTATAGAACTTCGTTAACTGTAAGGATAAGTCATGAATAAAATTTAAATTACTTAAACTAGTTTGAAAGGTACACTAGAGCAGAGTTGCAAAAATCTTAATGTAAAAAATAATGCAATAATCATTACTTTTTTTAATGGCAATGTAATTTTTATTCATTACTCATTAAAAAAAAAATTTTAATGTAAATTATTTACATTACTCATTAAATAATTAATGTGTAATTTCAGGCCTTTTATTACTCATTAAAATAAAAAAAAATGAATAATGAAGGGCCTTACATTACTTATTAAATTAGTAATGACTTAATGAGTTATTAGAAGTCCTCCATTACTCATTTAACAGCAAAAATAAGTAATGAAAAACTTTTCATCCTCTATTAAAAAATTAGTTTATAAATATTGATATTAGTCATTCAATCAATCAAAAATGACATGGGGTACTAAATAGGCTTTTCAACTTCAACATTCAATTCATTAAGTTAATTTCAATAAATTTTCTGTCTCAAATGAAATTTTGAAAAAAGGATGTAACAAAATTATTCAAACCTATACCCATTATCTTTGAGATGTTTAAAAAAAGTTAAAAATTTTTCGTTGATTAACATTTAGATTTTTAACTTCCCGCTAAAAATATCGAACATTTTCGAAAAATCGGGAAGTTATTGGTTTCACCCCGTGTTGCAAAAATCGAGGTTTCAATAAATCTCGACGTTTTGAAGCCATAAGAAGCTTTTCTGACTATTTTTACGATGATGTCCGTACGTCTGTATGTATGTGTGTATGTGTATGTGTGTGTGTGTGTGTGTGTGTGTGTGTGTTTTTGGGGGAATCCTTTTTACGGATTCTAGGCATAGCTGTTTGCCTGGATATGTGGCGACTCGACGCAGCGTCATACTAAAACTCGACGCTGACGCCCCTACCCACTAAACCCTAAACCCCTTTCTCTTCTATCCTCTGATCCCCCATGGTACCGCCGTAAGGCATTTCTTCGCGGGGGGAGGAATAAGCTACCGCTCTTCCTTCTGGTGGCTAAGATGTTATTTCTTCCTTCTAGATTCGGTCTTTCGCTCTTTTCCTCTCTTTGGATCGCAACTCGGTAAGTACTTTTGTAGCAAAAATGCTTGTGGCGTTTCAGGCAGCTTCTGATGACAACATTGCCTCTACTATTGACTCTGGTTGGGTTCTCTTCTTCAGAATCTTCTCTAACTCATTGCGCTGTTGGTTGAAACGTGGACACACAAAGAAGACATGCTCCGTGTGTGTGTGTGTGTGCGTGTGTGTGTGTATATATATATATATATATATATATATATATATATATATATATATATATATATATAAACACACATATATATTCCTCGTAGTTTTGAGCTCCCTGAGCTCAAAAGTCTGATAGAAGTCTAATAAATAGTATATTTCTTACCTAGGGCAGGAAAATAAGAAATGTCTCAGGTTACATGTAATTGTTGACCGAGGTGAAGCCGAGCTCGACAAACATGTGATCTGAGGCTTTCTTATTTCCTGCCCGTGGTGAGAATACTATTGTTCTCCTCGGCGAAGGCGGAAAGCGGCATTTTCATTTAGCGCAGCGGGCGGAAAATTGACTCTTTCCGCCCGGAGGGGAGAAAACACTATTTTTTGAATTTTTGAATCGCAATAACTTTTGAATAAATAAACCGATTTTCACGCGGTTGGTAGCATTCGACGGAGTTTTTCAAATTCTATGACGCATTTCTAAACACAGATTGATAAGAGTGGAAGTTACGGTGTAATTCGAAAAAAAAAAACACTTTTTTTTATTTCGTCAACGATAACTCACGAACGAATCAACCAATTTTGACCAGATTGGTGGCGATCAACGTGGTTTTTTAATGTTGAGAGCTGATTAGTTTTTGGAATTGAATGTGAAAAAGACAGTACCTGCGTTACCAATGATGCTGAATTTCCTTGGTAAAGCACTTACAATAAT
The DNA here is from genome assembly GCF_020080835.1 of Cotesia glomerata. Taxonomy (NCBI): domain Eukaryota; kingdom Metazoa; phylum Arthropoda; class Insecta; order Hymenoptera; family Braconidae; genus Cotesia; species Cotesia glomerata. Next base: position 7,694,584 of record NC_058163.1, on the reverse strand, counting down.
GAGTTGTACACAATGAATTAGTAAGTAAGTTTATGAATACACAATGCACGTGTTGTTGGTCACCGCGTGTAGATATATTATGGCGGTTGGCGCGCAAGCAGCTGTTGACTTCGGGAGGTTGACTGGCAGAGTGCGCGTCAATCGCCGCACCTCGGGTGAGGTTAAGTGCGAACTTACCACATGTTTTGGCGCGAACATGTAGTATTTACGCAACAGGAACCATTCCCATAATGGTATAGGAATAGTTCCTATAATTTTCTTTCCGTATATAAATATAATCATATTAACTAATTCTTTTCTAATAATAATAAAGGTTCCATTTATAACCGTCTATAGCGACAATATTTACCTAACAAAGTAATAATAAATTTTCATAGAGTCACGATCTCGTTTAATTACATAGTAATACTTCATGTATTCTTCGATTTCAATGTAATATTTATTAAGGGGGTATTATAGTCTAGAGGTCTGAATTTCGAGCTTTTCTCAACAATTAATATAAAAGAAGCAGTCAATATTTTTACTATAAAATTTTTTATCATTTGTTTATTGATATTTAAAGAATACAAAAAAATACATTTAAAGAAAATAAATTTTCAAAAAGATATAATTCCTTGAAGTAGAGAAAAAAAAAGGCCGTGTCCTCGTGAAAAGGATTTCTCCCTTTTTATCCATCTGAAAAAAAAAACAATGCCAAATTATTGATCAGTACAAATGTCATTGTCGCACAAATCAACAAAACTTAAAAAAAAAAATTTTTTCACAAAATGGCGGCTGTTTAAAAATAGAAGTCGATTTTTTTACTCATTTTTCAACTTCCTCCAATTTTTTAGAATATTACAAATATTACAAATATTAAAAAATAGTAAAAAATATTACAAATTTGAAATTTTCAATTTTTATTGGTTAGTGCGAAAGCGAGATAATTGAAAAATATTCATGCTAAATTTCAAATAAATCGGCTGATTAGAACCTAAGATATCTGCATTACCGTATCGAAAAAAGTAGTTTCGAGAAAAACGCGTTTAAAGTTTAACGTTCAGTTTCAGGCAGCGTAACTGATAAAATAGTACGTATAACTTACATTCTCTTAATCAGCCATCCCAGCTTCATACATTGGGCCTTCCTCTACTTCATATTGACTGTTTTCAGCATTTCTCTCTGTATAACGAGCAGTTCTTTCCTCTTTTGAAGCATCTGAAGCTCGAACCTCAGACCGTTCAATTCTTACTGCGTTGCGCCTAACAGCAAACCCATGGGATTCCAGACCTATTTTTATTCCCATTAGACTCATTATTTGTAAAATAGGATAAAAGCCTTCATTGAAAATGCAAACTGCTAAACAATTAGCAATCTCAATTGTCTGGGACCCGGCATATATATGTTTGGGTGCAAATGTCCATATTAAAGAGTTAAGTGACTCGTTGTTATTTTGAGTTTTGCTGCCCAAGCAACGTTCTAATAAAGAATCATCTGATAAGCATTCGTAAATAGGTTTCATAACTTTTAAAACCTTATCAGTTAGAGGTGGATTTTCATGGTGAAAGTCATCCTCAGTTCCTTCGGCCGCTGCTTTCTGCCACTTGCACCAGCTGTCTGGTCCAGGAGGGCAATTCATGTGCTGAGGCTTCTTATCAGTTGAAATTTTATGCAAGTACGTGGCCCATATTTCTCGTTTCATATCTTCAAAGGATTCAGGATGACGACGAATAGCTAATCCGTAGTACGCAGACAACTGAGTGATTACTTTATCCGAACAAAAACAGTTTCACTGTAAAAAATCGCGCCAAGTCCACGTTCATAAGACTATTAAGAAAAAAAAATTTGTTTTTTTCTTTACAAAAATATATAAAATAAAAAAATTAAAAAATCCAAGTAACCGATATGATTGTTTATGATTTTCGGAAATTAAAAAAAAATTGTGTTACAAATTTAAAAATTAAAAAAAAAATTTGGAACGTATTTAGTGTGCGCGGTTGCAAAATATTTTACTTTTAATGGAATTCGTAAAATGTTTTTACGAGGACTTAAAAGAAATTGAGATTCACAATGTCACACACCAAGTACGATGCATAATTTTTTTCTTAATTTTTAGATTTATAACACAATTTTTTAATTTCCGAAAATCATAAACAATCATATCGGTTACTTGGATTTTTTAATTTTTTTATTTTATATATTTTTGTAAAGAAAAAAACAAATTTTTTTTTCTTAATAGTCTTATGAACGTGGACTTGGCGCGATTTCTTACAGTGAAACTGTTTTTGTTCGGATTTTAGTATTTTTTGTAATTATAATAAAAATTTACAATTGGTACCAACTTAAATCTCGCGTTGGTTACATTTTTTATAGCAAACTATCCCCTTGAAACTACAGTTTATGTGAAAATAATTCCAGCGCACCCTGGCGGGTGTAGATGCAAGCTGTGAAATATCTTTTTTTAACTGTAGTTTCCCATCTAATGAAGGATTACTATGCATTCTCGAATTATTTAGTCTGTGGCAGATCACTTTGCCCGTCGAAAAGAAGTCAGGATCGAAATTTTTGCGTTGCTATAGTTTGTGCTGATTAAATTTAATAATTTCAATTAGATTAATTGTTATAAGTGAATATAATTAATTAATAACAGTCAAATAAAGTATGAATTACTGTTATAATATACAATTTAGGAAAAAAAAGTACGGTAGAATTAAATAAAATTTTGCAACCTCAAAATACCGTTCTGCTTACAGTAAACATAGTCGGTAGTCTGGCGCTCCGTTTACAGCAGATTTGAACGGAACTTGGCGCCAGATTCTACCGAATCTGTGGATCAGTCAATTTACCAGCACCGACACTAAAACAGCTGTAACTTTAAAAATAATTTGAATTTTGAAAAATCCTTTCAGGGAGATATTTTTGAATATCTAAACTATCGAATTATGAAAACAAAATTTTTTCATTTTTTTCAAAATTCTAGACTAGAATACCCCCTTAAGTTGATTATTTATGAAGAAATGTGAATCTGACTTAAATTTTATTTCATTTTTTATTCTGTATGGTCCAGCTCACAGTTTATCATCAACGACACAACAAATATTACAAGAACTAGTAATTATATCAATGAGTAATGAGTAATGGAATACCCATTACTCCTTCATTAAGAATAAAAAAAGTGAGGAATGAAAAATGGGTCCATTACTCATTATTGTAAGAAATTTTATTGAAGATTATCAAAATACTCATTAACATTAAAAATGAGTATTGTATAAGACAATACATTTTTCATTAAAAAAATTTTAATGGAAATTAATTTATGTTCCATTAAAAAAAAAAATAATGAGTAATGGTAATTGATTTCATTACTCATTAATATAGTAATGAGTAATGAAACGCCAATGCATTAATTAAAGTAATGCATTTTTTGCAACTCTGCACTAGAGTTAAAATAAGTCATCGGGTCAACAGGTAAAGTATCGGTCTGAAGAGCGCAACGTACATGGTTCGAATCTCCGTCGTTACCAATCTTTTTTTTTTCTTTTATGGACCTGATTGAGTCAGACATGAACAGATCTGATCAGACATGAACATGCCTGGCCAGGTCTGATCAGACCCGGTCATTTTTCATATCTGATCAGACCTGAAGACTCATGCCTGTTCATATCTGATCATTTTTTCCCGGGTACCCAAATCATACCCAAGCAAAGCATACATTTTGGGTATATTTGTGAAATTTTCATGCCTAAATAATACTAAAATTTTTTTTTAATTTTTGACTTTGCAGTGAGAACTATTAAACTATTGACAATTTAATCTATTGAATAAGGAAAATAAGGAATTGACTTAATAGGAATCAAATGCACGCTTATTGAAATTTTTGTCAACATTTATTAATTTATTCATTAATTTATTTATTAGTTAACTAATAATTTAACGATAATATTGACAAAAATTATTATTTATCATTACCAGTAATTACACAAAAAGAAAATCGATATTCAGGATTGAATTGTAACGGCTGCTCAGAAATTTGGTTATGTTTTTAAACAGTTGTTCGATGAGGTTGTTTTTTTTATTCACTTTCGTTTTTTTGTGCTGATTGATATAATTATGGATAAATTTTCATAATAACACCAAACAAGTAATTAAGTATAAAATGTACTTCGATAAAATATAAACAAATCGATTGTAAAATAATATAATTAAGTTAAAAAACGGCAGCGTCGAAAATATACGATATATACAATATACGATATACTATACATACTATACGAAAATATACAATATACGATATACTATACATGAGTATGTTAGTTGATGTAGTAGTTAATAACGGGCTTAACAGTAAATGACATTTCATTTATAAGCGCCATCTGTAATGTACTTTTGGAGCTAAATAGAATTTTTTTTCAGTATAATATGGGTATAAAAAGTTCACAAATGTACCCAATATTTACGGTAATTTCGGTATTATTTCGGTATAATTTGAAAATTATTAGTAAAACATACCCAAATGTTACCAAATGAATACTATATCCAAAAAATACCCAAAATATTCTTAAAATTTCGGTATAATTAAATTTGCTAGGGTACTCGAAAAAAATTTCAGAAAAAAATTTTAGAACTCAGATCCAAAGACTAGATTCTTGGAGCTATAATTTCCTTTATTTTGATTTTCTGTACAGCCATTTTTCTTCAAGTTACAGCGTATTGAAAAACCCCCAAAAATTGGGATTTTTTTCTTGCTCCCTTAATTTTTATGAGAAGTGTATTTTTCCATGCAGGTATACAATAAGATACATCTTCCCATTTAAAATTGGATCCCGCCAATATTCGAATCTGATTATATCCAATTAGATCCGATAATATTTTCCGTCTGATATCACAATCCGTTCTTTAGTTCTGTTCCAAATGATTAATTTTTCAATTTACTACTGCTCGACCGTAAATTGAGCTTGCACTCAAAGCGTCGATACAAAAGCTACCCAAAATTTTCAATAGAAACAGATGTTGGAACTGATTAAATCAGTTAATTAGCTGAATTAAAAGAAGCATCCACTAGGGATCGGGATCATAAATTACTCAAATGCATAACGAGCAGTATAACATGATCCATGATACACAAACTAGCACACAATTCATATACTGCACAAGAACATCTATCTCTGTTGTCCCTTCTTGAATGGTACTACCAGTTAGAATTAATGTTATTTCCACTGATGCAGTCACACTCAACAGAGAACATCCCATCTAATGCCATCTACATCTACATTTAATTTTAATAGCTCCGATTGATCCATACGGGGCGTTGCGTGCTCTGGGTAATGACGCCGCTGAGAGGAGGGGAGACACTAACCTAGAAGCTAGTGTATAGCAGCTGTAGCGATTGTCGGTGCTGTCAATAGAATTTAATTTATTTAATATAATTGAGTTATTATAATTATAGTTGATTTAGGCGGAGATATTTAATGGAGTTCTCAGTGTAAAAAGCTCAAGCTAATGCACTATGTACTGACGTTTTGTCGAGTAATTGAATGGCTTCAACTCAGAAGCACATGTGAACATTGCAAAGCCAACTTTTGACAAAGTAATTAAAAGCTACGTCTGGGTTTTCGCTTAATATCGGAAGTTTGTTGACCCGAAATAGCTTTACTTGTTGATCGTTATTGTTTTCTGCAGAAGCATTTTACCCGAGTGAGTATCTATGCGCCACAGATAGAATTTAACGAGGTGCATTGGCAAAAGTTTTTAAGGTGGGTAAAGCACTCTCACGCGCAGTACTTGAGTTCTGAAAAGTAAACGAGTTCGCTACTGGAAATGTGAAGTTAAAGTAAATGGAATTTTTAGTGGTTTCACTGGATTTTAGCTTACAATCAAAGGACTACGATGCATTGTTAGGGATTTATTTTCAATAATATACAATTATTGAGGCCAGGAAGTTCGCGTTTTTCTTTGTTTAAAGTTGAGGTTAAATATGTGAATGCTCATTTAAACAACTACTGAAGTCCGAGCTCTAATGATTGTAAATAATACCATTTGATTTTATCACTACAATAAATATTCTTTTTGTTTAAGAGAATTGATACTGATGATGATATTTGAAAAGTTTGGTAGATCCAGATATGCATGCCTTAAGCTCTTGTGTTATATATAAATTTTGATCAAAATAAAGTTTAAATATACAAGTTTTCACTAAGAACTTCAATGCTATTTTCAATTTTCGAATAATTTTAGATCTTACTTTGATATAAATTAAATAATTATCTACTGTACACTACAAGAATAAATTGAAAAAATTATTTCAATAAGAAATTAATTTTATTTACAATTCAATTTTAAGATAGTTGGGTCATGCGAGCAAAATTTCAAGAAACCTTCCAAATTTATAATATAGTAATTAAATGCATAATGAACATGCTGTTAAAATTTGGAGACGATTTACTACTTCTAACCAAAGATAATTGCAATTGAAAATGACATTTTTACACAGGCGGTATGGGAAAAGAGAGATAAAACCGCGAAGTTTTATTATTTTTGTATTGAAGAAATTTTAAGAATTTCACGAAAAACTAATATTACTTAGATTAATACATGTATAATTACCCTAAAAAATTCTAGAATTCCCTACCGCATAGTTTTTAAGAAATAATTGATAAACTAGTAAAGTAAACAAATAAAGTCATGCGTGGAAGTAAGTGAGCAATAGCCCGTAAGAGAGGCGACACTAGCGAATGGAAAAGACAGCAGTAGCATAAACTATAGGTTGGGAAAGAACTACCTTAAAGCTCGTTAAAATTTTTCCGTAAATAGTATTTTTTTCATTCGAGAATTGAACGTCCTCTTTCGTTCCGATATATTGCCGACGGTCAGCCAGTGAAACAATTTAGTATATCACCTGTCTTTAAGCTGTATTTGAAAATAAATTTTTATAAATGGCTTGAAATTTTTATAAACTGAGTTGAAAAATTAATCTTTTCAAAAGTTACCATTTTTACTCTCCATTGAAACTGTAAAAATACACACTATAATCCATTAAAACCACTATGTTATGTAAAATAGCAATTAATTAATTTAAAAAAACTTTCGATAACTTCAATGATCATTTTTCTTTCTAACAGTGTGCTTTTTGTACTAGATAGTTAGTTACAGATTTTCTAGTGTATAGGCGTGATAACGCCCCTTTATACTCCTAAGCCTTATCATTTGCTTAGTTACTGCCTTATCATTGCGGCTGTGGACCGACTTGTGGCTTCTGTACCGTAATTCACCCTGATCCTCACCACTCGACTATTGGAACAGTAACATGGGAAAACCACAGAGAAAACCCATGTTATTAGAGTCGGAGTTGGGTTAAGTCTACAGTGATTGATAAGAAACTCTTCTTTATCGACCACTGGAGCATTAGGCCCTTCTCCTATAGTATGCAGAGATCCCTCGCGCTAGCCAACGCCGACTAGAGTGGTCACCCATTCAAGTTGTTGCTTAAAATGGGTGATCGCCCAAGTCAGGCGTGTGCCGCCCGGCTATCTCTGCCACTTCCAGAGGCTGGCAATGTAACGCACATATTTTTAAATACAATTACTGAAAAATATTGGTTCGTGCCGGGATCGAACCCGGGTTCCACTCTTTCGAAAAGCAGGCACCGAGCCGACTAGGCTATTGCCAACCTCAGTGCTTTTTGTACTAATATAATAATATAATAATTTTGTATGTCTATGTTATGTCTATTAGGTAAATTTGATGTGACAAAATTAAGATAAAAAGCAAAAGGAAGCTTCAATTATTTTTTTTTTTTTCAAAAACTAGATTGAAAAATGAAGAAAATAAAAAAAAAAAAGTTGTTTTTTGGTCATTCCTCGAAACCGTGAAGAAATAGATTTATCGGGTTACGTGCGTTAATATCTCCGGACAAAATATCCCCGAGACTAAGTACACTTTTTACTATTTTACTATTACTTCTATACTTCTCATTTAGTAATTTTTACGATTTACTATTGTAAATTTTATCCAACAAATAAGACTAGCGAGAGTCTTAAAAAGTCGAATACTATAGAGCAAATTATACAATATGTGTTTGTGAACTTTACAATTGAACTATTGTAAAAATTCACAGTTGGTTTTTTAAAAAAGAAATATTAAGGAGAGAGAGAGATAGAAGGTTGGACTAATTTGTAACTGTACAGTAATCGAAGAAAGAAACGGACATTTCCGTGCTATCTGGGAATCGAACCAAGAACTCTGTGTTGGCAGCCAGAGACTCTCCCTCTACGCTATCCGAGGTAAACTAAGACCCATACCCTTTAACATTTACATAAACTCGGAGTCTAGCGCTGTGTACGGCCATCACTCACACTAATTGAGAAACATTCCAATTCAACTATTGTAAAATTTGCTATAGTTCTATTGGAAAGATACAGAGGTAGCACTGGAAATTTTCATCTCTTACTTTTTACAATAGTAATATCGTATTTTTTCATGAATAAATAGTATTTTTTCTTCTAAAATATTTGACAGTTAATAGTAATAAAAGTATAGTCCAGCTTTACAATAGTTGTATCGTAAATTTTCCCAGAAATTTTTTCCCGTGTATCACTGCAACCAAATATCAATAAACGAAATATCACAAGCGTTATTTATCAGACGATCAATATCGAACAAACTTAATATTTTTTAAAATAAAAAATATTAGCTACTATGAACATCATTTCATTATTTATTTAAGCGTGATTTTGTGTGTGTTCATCTAAAAACACGCCAACACATAAGCTTGTCATAGTGTTGCGCTAATAAAGTAGAACAATATAGAAAAGTTTCAGCTAAATCGAAAGGGATCAGGGTAAGAAGTGGTCGATTTGGCGTAGAATGCCCCTAATATACTTTCTAATATCCATACTCAAATATTCGAAAGTTTCGTCTATTTGTAGTATCCATATAATTATTCATTAATTTAATGAATAAACCGCAAATAGTAAATGATATGTCTCATATCAACGCAGCATCGATCTAATAGAATTTTTTTACATTTGAATGAAGTTACCCGTGTAATTAAAAATTTATATATAGTCATACGAAAGGATATATAATTATATTGAGTCATATATGATTAGATTCCATAATTTTTTATTGATTAAATATTTAGAGACAGACATATTTCCATCTAACGATTTGCTTTGATTCAGAAAGTTATATCTGATCAATGATCATGATTATTGATAAGTCGGTCATTATTAAAAAATATCAATTATAAAAAAAAAAATAAGGAAAACGGTTGACCCTAAAGGCCATCCCGGCAACTTCCCGCTCATTTCGTACTTAAGCGCACAAACCTACATTTATTACGTTTTTGAGCTCTTCGAGCTCAAAAAAATCATTTTCGTATCATTTTGAGCTGTTCGAGCTCAAAAATCTGCTAGAAGTTGAATAAAACACTATTTTTCGATTTTTAAACCGCAATAACTTTTGAATGAATGAACCGATTTTAACGTGGTTGGTGGCATTTAACACAGTTTTTGAAGCCTTATAAAGAACTTTTAAGTTTAAATTGATCGAACAAGGAATTTCAAAGTAATTCCCAAAAAACGATTTTTTCGATTTTTTTCGTTAACGATAACTCACGAACGAATTAACCGATTTCGACCGGGCTAGCGGCAATCGACGTGTTTTTTTTTTTTTTTATGTTAAAAGCTGATTAGTTTTTGGAATTGATCGGTCAAGCCGTTTAAAAGTGGTTCAAAAAAACCACATTTGAAAATTTTCAATTTTCTTAGCGGGAAGTTAAAAATTAGGAAAACGGTTGACCCTGAAGGCCATCCCTGTAACTTTCCGCTAATTCCATACTTAAAATTGCGCCAATGACGTTTTTGAGCTCTTCGAGCTCAAAAATACAATTTATGAGTTATTTTGAGCTCTCCGAGCTCAAAGAGATTGGTTTCTTAGGCTTTTGAGCTCTTCGAGCTCAAAAGTCTAGTAGAAGGTTCATAAAACACTATTTTTTGAATTTTTAAACCGCAATAACTTTTGAATGAATAAACCGATTTTGACCGGACTGGTGGCGATCGACGTGGTTTTTTGAGGTTAAGAGCTGATTAGTTTTTGTAGTTGAACCATCAAGCCGTTTAAAAGTTATTCCAAAAAACAACATTTGAAAAAAATTTTTTTTTCAGTTTTTTGAAGATTTCTCGAAATCTATTGATCTGAATCGGTCCATCGGTCAGGAAGCTTCCTGTGACCTTCAAACGTCGAGATCTGATGAACACTCGATTTTTGCAAAACGGGGTGAAAACAATAACTTCCCGATTTTTGAAAATCTTCGATTTTCTTAGCGGGAAGTTAATAATTTAATTTGATAGTGGTGATTAAATTTAGAGCAGATGATAATAATTAAAGATGAGTAAGAAGTTGAAAAATTAAAAAAATTATAACAATTTTTTAAAAATTCAAGTGCTATTTTGTTGGATTGTTCATTTTTGTATGAGAAGATTATTATTCTTGACATATATGCCCCCGTTTCTAAATCGAGATTGAGCCACACCCATACTCATATAAAAGGAATTTCGCCTTAGGAGCCTTACTGGCAAGTTGAAGGTCACTATTATGGTTAAGGGTGAAATAAAAATAAGAAAATAGAAAAAAAGGGATGAAAAAGAGTCTAAGAAAAATAAGTTAAGTAAAAGATAAAGAAAACAAAGAAACTCCTCGAACACTAAATAAAGCGATTAATCCCTCTAAAATAAATAAATTCTCGTTGTTTTTATCTATAACTTTAATTTTAACTTGACTTGTTTTATTTATTTTTTGTATTATCATAATTTTTGGTATTCACTAATTTTATTCGCCCTTACAATTTTTTAACTTGAGAAAATATTATAAATATATTTTGGAGATTTTTCTGTCTTTAAAAAACTAAATAATAAATGTAATGCTAAAATGAAACAAAAAAAAAATTTGACGTAACGCACGGCATGCTTTGCAGTATAAGGCGTGCAATAAAAAAATATATTTATTTCTTGGAGATTTATATAATCGATCCGTAGGTATAGAGAGGTGTATATGATAATAATAATAATAATAATAATAATAATAATAATAATAATAAATAACAATAAATACCTAAGAGGAAGAATTGTTGAATAAAAACGGCCATTACTCATTTTTTCCCTGTCAAGACAAATAGAAATATAGATTTCCGCTCTGTTTACCGTATGAGAACGGGACATATATGCACCATGTATAACACAGATCAAAAGTCAAATATATTCTGCAAGTGTCAGAATTATTAAATTAGTATAAATGATGGTATAAAACATAACGTTATAAGTCGCAAGTAGTCAAATGAAGGCAAAAAGAATTGTTCTTTTTCCTCGTGATTCTGGAATCAATTTGTCTAATGGAAAGGAATGGAAAGAAGAAAATAGACGATCATCTATATGTTGACCGAACAAACAATAAGTGTTTTATTGGCTCTCAAAATATGCCGAGTTCAATGATGTCAATCATGCATGATGTGCGATGAAATCGATAAAAAGAATGTTTTTTATGTTTATTTGGTTTTTATACCGTTAATCATCATATATTTTATTTTTCAAAGGTACTATTTTGTTACAACTTGAGCTCTCTTAATTCTTTATCAATCTTAAAAATTCAAATATTATGTTGAAGCTATGTTTTCCTCTATTGCCGAAAAATATGCAAGAAATTAAATATAATTTTTTTTAATTAATAAAAAAAAATTTTTTATTAAAAAAAGTGCAGCGCCGTCTGTTAAAAATACATTTTACTATGTGTGCCATCTATATTAATAGTCTGTGTAACTAAAATCCGAACAAACACAGTTTCACTGTAAAAAAATCACGCAAAGTCCACGTTCATAAGACTATTAAGAAAAAAAAATTTTATTTCTTTACAAAAAGATATAAAATAAAAAATTAAAAAATCCAAGTAACCGATATGGTTGTATATGATTTTCGGAAATTAAAAAAAATTTTGTTGTAAAAATTGTTTCTTTTAATTTTTAAATTTACAACAAAATTTTTTTTAATTTCCGAAAATCATATACAACCATATCGGTTACTTGGATTTTATAATTTTTTATTTTATATCTTTTTGTAAAGAAATAAAATTTTTTTTTCTTAATAGTCTTATGAACGTGGACTTGGCGTGATTTTTTTACAGTGAAACTGTTTTTGTTCAGATTTCAGTATTTTTTGTAATTATAATAAAAATTGACAATTTTAATTTAATACATTTCCGGTGGCAAACTATCCCCTTTAAGCTATAGTTCATGTGAAAGTTATTCTTGCGCTGCCTGGCGTGTGTAATTGCAAGCTGTTAAATGTCTTTTTTCACTGTAGTTTCCCATCTATTATAAGATCTGGGTCGCTATAGTTTGTGCTGATTATTTTTAATAATTTTAAATAGAAATTATAAAGATAATTGATAATAATCAAGTAATACGCGTAATAAAAAGCATGAACTACTATTATAAAATATCATATAAAAAAAAAATCAAAATAAATATGAAAAAAAATTTGTAACCTCAAAAAACCGTTCTGCTTACGGTATATACATACTCGGTAGTCTGGCTTGAGAACGGAACTTGGCGTCAGACTATATCTAGTCTGTTGATATTTCATTGACAGATATAAGAAGAATTATCATTTCGATATCTTAAAAAGCACCCCACGCTTTTTTTAAAATAAAACTTTTTTTTTTCTTATTGACACTCTTATTCATAATTTATATTTATCAAAATTTTTTACATTATTCTTAATTCAAATTTATTTTCTATTTTTTAGTTTAGTTTTCTATAAAAAGCGTGTTTTTTAAAACTATTATTTGTTTATTTAAAATATGAATTCCGGGAATTAGTCTAAAATATTGCAGCTCTGTATATATGCGACGTTTTTCTAATAAAATTTGAATTTACTGGGAATCTTTGGTGCCCCGTATACATACAGAGCAGTATCGTTCGAGCATTAATGCCCTTCACTGTACAGTTAATGTAAAAATTGTCGCAACGCACCCTAGTGCGTATAACAGAGAACGTAAAAAAATTCATTTTCAGACTGTAGTTTTCTATCTACCTCTAAGATTACTATGTATTACCATTTTATGTAGTCTTTGACGGTCCGTTTTCCACAGAGAAAAAGAATCTGGATCTAAAAATTTGAGTTGCTATAGTTTGTGCTGATAAAATTCAATAATTTCAAGTAGATTAATTGTTATAATCGACTGTAATTAATTAATATCAGTAAAATAAAGTATAAATTACTGTTATAATATACAATTTAAGAAAAAAAGTACCGTAGAATTAAATAAAATTTTGCAACCTCAAAATACCGTTCTGCTTACAGTAAACATAGTCGGTAGTCTGGCGCTCCGTTTACAACGGAATTTTTAAACGGAACTTGGCGCCAGATTCTACCGAATCTGTGGATGACATTTGCGTTGTTTACATTTTATGCGAAAGTATAATTTCGAGTATCAAGCAAATTAATCAAATAAAAATCGATACATTTTTTATAAATGTTGCACAAATTTTTTTACAATTTAATGTAATGTTATATTTTGTTATCGAGTGGATGAAACTTTTAGCCATGAGAGAGATCGGTACAACCAGTAGAGCGTGTTTGCTAACTCACGAGTAGAGAAAATTTTACTCATTCGGTTCATTTATGGATAAATGTAATTAACTACCGTAATTAATTAGATTAATATTTTGCCTAATATTGTGATCAGAAAGATAATTACAATATTATTATGTGCAAATAAATGAATTCGACTATTTATTTTTGAAATTAAAAGTCAATAATTATTCTGGCTGCAAGTATAAAAATAATAATCTATTATCGCTTTAAAATCTTCAGTAGCCGATGAAAAAATTTTTGATTTCTGAAAAATTGAAACAGCAAAAATTTCAAAAATTAATTACTATTTTTTGATTTTTTCCAAAATTTGATCTATAAGAAAAAGTTTATATTCCAAACAGAAAATTCTATTTCTGCTTAGAAAAAATACAAAAAAATAAAAAAGTTAAATTGTGTACTTTAAGTCACAAAAAATGCAGCAATACTGAAAAAACAAGTAAAAATTTTTAAGTTTTCATGTTCTAAAAGAGCCGAACTTGAAAGCGACTAAACCGATTGACTTTAAAACCCAATCAGACTCAAGTCTCAATAAACCCTTTTGAATCCCACAAACTAGGTTTGGATCGGTCGATTGGTTCTTAAGTTATTTCGAGAAAAATCGTGTGCACATTCTTCCGGTGCTACAGGTTTATTTCCATGTAGAAGAAAGCATTAAATAATCCCATAAAAATTCAAGTCCTCTCAAGAAATTTCAAGACCATTTATCTATCCAAGAGATAGCAAGGAAATTCTGTTATATTTCTGCAAGCTTGTATCTTTTCGACATTAAAAAAATTCACGATCTAATAAAAAACGCGGAGTTTTATCTTAAAAAATTTTACTTTGCGATGAAAATTACTTCGCATGGTCATTGTTGAATTTTATGGGCACTTAGTGATTTTTAAACTTTTGTTGCCCATAAAAAGTTTCATTATTTTCACTTCTGACAATATGAAGAAATATAATTTTTATTGAAAATGATGTTTTGCACGAATTTAATGTTAAAATAAAACAAAAAAGCACAGCAATGCATGATATGTATTTTTATGGCTTTTATTATGATTATTACGATTCTTTTAAACATAATCTGCATAATAATCCAATGCGTTGTTATATGTCTTGTACTATATTTGATACAGCCTTTCCATATGTAAGGACTTATGAATATTTAAACGTCTAAGTGTTAAAAAAAACTCATTTCATATACAAAATTATACATTCCCTGATGCCGCAGTCCGTTGGATTAGTACCGCAAAAAGCATATTCTTTTTGCCATATTTAGCATTTCTTCTCCAGTCGCGATTTATTTTAAAAAGATTTTTGTCCGTGGTTGAGAGAAAATTGAATTAAGTCACTGTATTACAAAAGTTATAGAATGAGTGCTTATCATGAAATTAACTATTATTCAAATTTGTTGCTTTTTTAAATCAATGTTTTTTATTTGGAAGAATAATTTATATAAAAGAATGGGATTGGAATGCTTGAGAAGTTATTATAAAACGTATTTTGAAATAATGAATACTATTTGGTTGCCTAGATTGGTTATAATAATTTAGAGCAGAACCTAAATCTCTGTATGATTTGATGCTAAGTATAGTGAAAACAATTATACTTTTAATCAAAAAAGAATGGTTGTATCTAATTACATATTGCAAGATATAATAAAGCATAAATTTGTATAATTATTCTGAAGATTCTACTATAATTATAATTATCTCCAAATATATATCTTATGTATTGTGGATTATTATATTTAATCATATATGATTAGATATATGAAAAGAAATGATTTGATTCAGTTACATATTAGTAGACATAAATATATATAAATTTTTATAATTATATCTGTTGATATCAAATCAGATATAACTTTTTTAATCGAAACAAATGGTTAGATACAATTATAACTGTTTGTATATAAATATTTAATTTAACCAATAAAAAATTATGAAATATGATCTATATGACTAGATATTATTATATTTATGGGGTATTTCCGCGAAAATTTTAAGAATTTGTATTTTTGATTTTCTCAATTTCTTGACTCCACAAAAAAAATTTTTTGATTCCACGTTTGAAAAAATCAAATTAAAAAAAATTAATCTTTTTTTCAGTTTTTTTTTTATAACTTCTTTAATGATGGTCCAATCAGAATTCTTTTTCAAAATTGTTCATTTTCTACGTATTTTTTAGGAAAAAAAATTTTTAAGCTTTGACCTTTTTTTTTCTAAATCAAATAATATATTAAAAATAAAACGAAATAAAAAGTATTGAAAATAGCAAATTTGGGATTTTTTTCAATAAATAATAAAAAATAGTGTATAAAATCGACACAATTTCTATATCAAATATGGTCAACACAAAATTTATGTTGAAATTAAACAACAGAGTAACACATTTTGTTATTTTGAGGGATTATTCTGGTTCCGGTACTCGAAAAAAAAAGAAGCAAATATTCATTATATTTTTACACAAGAACTATTATAGATATTAACATAAACTTTATTCAGCTCAACACATACATTCTTGAACAACACAAAAAATGTCTAATTTTATTTTTATTTTTATATTTTTTATATGAATAAACAACGGGTGAACGGAAATCCTCCAAAAGTTGGTATGTCGCTGACGAACGTGATAACTTGATAACACCTTTTCTAAAATACAACGATCAAAATTATTTACCTTCAATACAAAAGTAGCTATGGTCCGAATTAAGGAGATCAATATTTATTGATAAATAACAAAATGACTGAGATTGAAAAAAAAACTGATAAATGAGCCTTTTCCACAGTTTCTATTGTTGAAACACGCAAAAAAGGAAAAAATAAAAATTACATTATAAATAGTAATAAGCGTCACTTCATATAAAAAACTAGAAAAATTGCAGTTCGAAATAATTTTTTTATAAATTCAAATTTTGAATGTTAATTTTCAGATCTTTCAATCTAATATTTACATTTTACAATGTAATTCTTAAGAAATCTGTAATAATTACGATCTGAAACTGTAATTTGTCCAGTTTTTTATATGAAACGCCACGTTACATTATACCCAATGTAATTTTTCCCTTTTTTTTTTTTCCGTGAAAAATGGTAAAAATCAAATTTTTTATTTGGTTGAAACTGATGCAATAGCTACACTGTAAAAAAAGCGGTGTTAAAATGGACTCATTTTAACACCGCTATATAACACCTATGTATTAACACCGGTGTAGCGGTGCTCTTTTGCGGTGTTAAAAATCCGGTGTTAAACCGGTGTAATATCGATGTAATACCGGTGTAACAGTAGAATAAATTTACACCGTATCGGAGTATGAATATTATGATCCATAAAACACAATTAATATTCAATATTTATCAAAATGAGACAAGGAACATTTATTTAAGAATTTTCAATTTATAAAATTACGCAGAAATCGATTTAATGAATGTTATACAACAAGTTAAATAATATTTACAATATTAAAGGTTTAGGAACAATATAATAATTATTTTTATCGTAACCATGATGTTTTTCTAAATATAATGGATGTTTTAAACATAATAAATTAATAATTTGATAACTTTGCTTTTTTTTTAGATATGTCATTTGCACATAAACTCATATTGTAACACATAGTCTCCCATAGCTTACACAACAGCATTATATTATCATTATAAAAGAAAATTTTTTGAATTTCACCGTAAAATTATCTTAGAAGTATTCCGAAAATCTTAAAAAAAATACTTAAAAGTTATGAAATAATTACTAAAATGCACTATTTTGAAGTTTCCGATTATTTATATGATGTCCCGAAATGCTCTGGGTCCATTCTTACATCGAAGTTTTTTAATATTTTATTATTTTAAACTTTCTAAATTACATATTAACTTTTTTTGATTATTTATTTTTAATTATTAAACATAAAAAGTTTAATTATAAAAATTGTGTTAGTTAAAATATTATCAACACCGGAAAATTTATAACACCGATTTAACACCGAAAAAAAAATATTTACACCGCGAACGGTGTTACTGCTACACCGATTTCGGTGTTGAATTTAACACCGGAATTTTTAACACCGTACACCGCATGGATTCACACCGTTTTTTTTTTTTACAGTGTACTACTATAGTAGTAGAATACATGTAGAATATGTGGTTTAAATTTAATATAGGTCGAGTAAGTGATTCCAGAGATATAATGTATATGTCAACCAGGCAAAAGCTGAATTCTGTCCACGATATAGCATGGAATACTCTCTATATAAACTTTGAAAACAATAAAATACTTGGCCGAAGGATAAAATTCTTGAATGAAGATTATGTCGATCTCCATCCAAGAGTTGTTATTTATTCATTCAAGTGTACGTTTTCTTTAATTAAGAGATATAAATATTTTGAAGAAAAATATTTACTTGACCAAGTTATTTTTTTTCAATTAGGACTTAAAAGTACATATCAAACCATATCAGAAAGTTTTCTCACGAGTAGTTATTAACAAAATATTTAGACTATAAATAGCGAAGCTGTCTGTTAAAAATAACTTTTCCGTTGTAATGCATACAATTTCCGTAAACCGTCAAGCTTAAATTCAGCGTATATTCAAATTTCATCAATATAAAGTGTGACAGCAAACTAATTTGCTGTAAATATTGAATCATGTACACAATGATTAACATTAAAGGCTATTGACACTTTATCAACGCGATTTTAACTTCCCGCTAAAAAAATTTTCAAAAATCGGGAAGTTATTGGTTTTAACCCGTTTTTCGAAAATCGAGTTTTCATCAGATCTCGACGTTTTGAAGCCCTAGGAAGTTTCCCTGACGATTTTTACGATAGTGTGCGCGCGCGTGTGGTGTGTGGATGTATATAAACCTTTCATAACTTTTGAACGGTTATACCGATTTGATTGCGATTGGCGCCATTTGAGAGGGCTTGATCAAACTTAGGTTTTGAATATAATTTGAATCGATTCGGACCGGTAGAATTTGAGAAATCTAAAAGAAACTACGACAAAAATTTTTTTCAAATGTGGTTTTTTCGGAATAACTTTTAAACGGCTATACTGATCGATTCCAAAAACTAATCAGCTCTCAACATCAAGAAACCATGTCGATTTCCGCTGGACTGGTCAAAATCGATTGATTCGTTCGTGAATTATCATTGGCAAAAAAAATTCAGAAAAAGTGAATTTTTTCAAATTTCTTTAAAATTTTTGGTTTGATCAATTTGTGTTTAAAAGTTAATCATTGGATTCAAAAAACTACATCAATCGCCGCCAACCCCCTCGACAATCGGTTTATTGATTCAAAAGTAATTGTAGTTTGAAAATTTAAAGAATGGTGTTTTATTAAACTCTTATTAACGTTATAAGTGCGATTTTAAGCGCATATCGAGGGTACTCTGACGTAACCTCGTAACTCAATTTTTGGGGATTACGATTTATATATATTTAATTTTTTTTCTGAAACATAATTGGCGTATATATCGATTGAAAAAAGTTTTTTGTTTCTCCGTAAAGTAGTATTTTTTGAGATACGAGGTTACGTCAGAGGACCCTCGATATAGGTACGGAATTAAGGGGAAGCTGCTGGGATGACCTTTAGGGTCAACCGTTTTCCTAATTTTTTAACTTCCCGCTAAGAAAATCTCAGATTTTCAAAAATCGGTAAGTTATTGGTTTTACCCCGTTTTACAAAAATCGAGTTTTCATCAGATCGCGACGTTTGAAGGTCACAGTAAGATTCCCTGACTATCCCCGCGAGGGTGTCACTATGTCTGTCTGTATGTATGTATGTATGTGTGTGTGTGTGTGTATGTGTATGTGGCCATATGTAAACCTCTCATAACTTTTGAATGGCTCGACCGATTCGATCGCGGTTGGCGCCATTCGAAAGGCCTTGTTCAAACTTAGGTTTTGAATACAATTTGGACCGATTCGGATCAATAGATTTCGAAAAATCTAAAAAAAACTGTAAAAAAATTTTTTTCAACAGTGGTTTTTTTGGAGTAACTTTCGAACGGCTTTATCGATCAACTTCAAAAACTAATCAGCTCTTAATCGGGTTTTAACCTTGAAAAACCACGTCGATCGCCGCTAATGCGGTCAAAATCGGTTCATTCGTTCAAGAGATATCGTGCAGGAAAGAAAACCCAAAAAAGTGTTTTTTCGGAATTACTCCGAAATTTCTAGTTTGATCAATTCAAACTCAAAGACTTTTCATAAGGCTTAAAAAACTGCGTCGAATGCCCTCAACCGCGTGAAAATCGGTTTATTCATTCAAAAGTTATTGCGATTGGAAAACTCAAAAAGTAGTGTTTTATCAACCTTCTATCAAACTTTTGAGCTCCTCAAGCTCAAAAGCATAGAAAAGTTATCTTTTTGAGCTCGGAGAGCTCAAAACAACATATAAATTGTATTTTTGAGCCCGAAGAACTCAAAAACGTCGTAAATGCAATTTTAAGCGCCCAGGTATGGAATGAGCGGGAAGTTGCAGGGATGGCCTTCAGGGTCAACCGATTTCCTAATTTTTTTTTTTTTTTAATTCTGTTTATAAACGCACTCGGAACTTTTTATATTGTATGCAAAAAATATTTAGTCAATCACACCTCAATAGTTTACTCTGTTCTCATTAACGTTTTATGTAACCAAATTGTTTCTTTATAGTTTACTAATTTCAGAACCCTGATTGAAAAGAATTGAAAAGTGGTCCGCTCGATGCAAACGGTACATCTACACTCCGTGACAAAACTTTAGCACACTACAAATTTTTCATGACATTTCTTAATAAAAACATTTTTGTAGCTTTTCGATTCTACGATTGAAGACGGTTAGTTAAGGCATTCATGTAAATGTTAGAAAGAGACAGCTATTGCTTCTTTATAGATTCCGCGTCAGATCATGGCGCTCAAACGGTGCGACAAAACTATAGCATAGTCAGGAAAAAAAAAAATAAAAAAATATATGGAAGTTTTTATTTTTTATTTTAGTAATGAGTATATCCTCCTCTATTTTTAACCACTTCAATCAGTTTTTTCGGCAGCATTTCATATAGATTTTTAATATAATCTTGATTTAACTTTTTCCACTCATCTTGTATATAGTATTTTTTAGTTGTTCAACACTGTCAAATTGTTTTCCATTTGAGTACCCAGCACTTGCTAGCTTATCCCAACAATTTTCAATAATATTCATATCAGGGGAGCGAGCTGGCCACTTTAAAATTTGAAATTGTGTTTTAAAAGATAGTCTTTAACGAGTTTTGCAGTATACTCATATATGAGCAACTGCATTGTCTTACTGAAAAATAAAATTCTGGCCTCCAATTTGGGTTCCATGTTTGGCTAACTGTTCGTCGATCAATTTTACATAACTTATACTAGTTATTTTGTCAGAGATAAATTTTATTTCTCTCTTTCCTTCAAAACCTATCGAAGTCCAACACATAACACTTCCTCCACGCATATAACGCGGAACCTATAAGCAAACAATAGCTGTCTCTTCCTAACATTGACATAAATGCCTTGACTAATCGTCTTCAATCGTAGAATCGAAAAGCTAAAAAAATATTTTTGTTAAGAGTTATTATAAAAAATGTGTGTTGTGCTAAAGTTTTGTCGTGGAGTGTATTTTATACGCAGAAAAAAATTAACTTTAATCAAATAAATAATTTTGGAGAACTTCTTCTTGATTTGAATAGAAAAATTTTTAAACTAAAAAAATATTCCTTGGTTTAAGTGGAGTTACTTTATCCAATAATTTTTTTAATGATTCAAGTTAATTGTTTTTCAGTGTACAAACAAAAGAATTAAAATTATTTAAAAGAATTCAAATTTCATCATTTTTAATTTTTTCAATCAATATCTTTAAACCGGAAGTAAAATAAATATTTTTGTACATCTCTAGAGTAAATGCTACGTAAATTTTTGTTAGTTGAAATATACAAGAATTTTTCACGTTTTTCTTGAAAAATTTTCATTATTAACTAAAACAATTTTCTTCTTTGTGATTAAATCTTCTTATTTTTTGGTTACAATGATCGTAAATTATAAACCAAATTTTTTTTTCGATTCCATTTGTTAGTAATAAAACTTTTTGACATAAAAACGACCGAAATTGAAGTGGGTAATCTATTCAAAAAATTGGGGTAGTTATGTAAAAAAACTACCACATTTACAAACCCACGAATTCGCGTTAAACCAAGAGAGCGTGAGTAGTATCTAGATTGACTCACATACGCGCAATTCGAATAATTTGAATAGTTCAAACATAAATCGAATAATACAAATACAAAATTGAATAATTCTGAAGAATGACAAATAGTTCAACCGCGGAACAAATGTCTCATTTGCTATGATAAAAACAAAAAAAAATTCATTTGTCGGAGCGTCATTGTTTGAAATTTTAACTTATTGTCTCGTGTAACGAATGATCCGTTTGTTCCTCGAGTTTCACCTTAACCTAAAAATACGTAATTCATAGAGTGCTCATTGTATATTGTTGTGAAGTCTAGCTCTCACCAAACAGATATTGAATTATCTAGAATTGCATAAGCTATTTTTTTAACCCTAATTACTTGTATAAATTAGACATTAGACGTACACTGAGAAAAAAAAATATTTTTACTCAATTAACAATTTCTTGGTTCAAGAAATTCGATGACGATCAAATATTCTATTATTATTAATTATTAATTTCTTAAGAGAAGAACATCAATATTTATCTTTGAATTATAATAGATAAACAAGAGAATAGCTTTATTTAAATTAAGTAAAAATTATTTCAATCAATTCAACAAGTTCTTGAGCTAAGAATATATATTCTTGAAAATTTTAAAGAATATGAATTCTTGTATCAAGAAAATTTTCTTAATAAAAGTATTTTTTTCCCAGTGTAATATGTGGTGTAGATTATAATTTAAAACTATTAACAGTTTCGAATTCACTCGTAGTAAATTAGCCACAATTTACAATTCATGATTATTTTCAAGTGAGACTAGAGTATTTTATATTAAGAGCAAAGTATGCTTGGAATAACAGTATCTTGTTAGTTTTATACTAATTCAGTGTTATGACAATTACCAGATCTACTTTGCCCGCATTACGCTTGTTATTGCAATGATTTAATATTTTCCGCAAGTTAACCACAATACGCATTGATTTGTTCTAATTAAAAGATGAGCGTTTAAAGGATTTTAGATAAATACATTTTAATGATTTTTAATCCTCTCTGTTTTAATTTTTATCTCTTTATGTAGGTATTATGAATAAAAAAAAATTAATAATAATAAATATTATTGTTTGAATTCCATATATGACCCATATTTAAAATTAGTGACTTAATACTTCCTAAAGCTAAAACTTAACTCACTACAAAAGAAAAAAAAAGTTTAGCTATAAAAATACACCTTTACAGTTAAAAAAAAGCGAAGAATATTTTAAATTTTCTCAGCAGAATCTTAAAATGTAGGAGAATTCGTTTAGGGCTTGTAAATTACTATTATAAAGCTTGTAGTTAAATTTGAATTGATGTGCCGTAAGTGACACGCTTTTTACCAGGCGCTATTTAAGTTGATCCTACACGGAGTTTAAATCCTTGAAACTTTACGTTTTATTCATTTCTACCATGTTTTTTTTACTCATCAACCAAGCTTCAAAAGTTTGTAATTTGTAGAATAAATTTACTCTTATAGATGTTTCACTCGATTAAATTTTATGTATTTTTTTGTTTAAGTAAATAAATATGTTAAAATCATTTTTGGTTTTAGTTTAAAAAAGATTAAATTATTCGAAAAAAAAAAACAAGTATCACAATCAAATTTTTGTTTTTCGATAATTGTTCAAAATTTTAATAATAAATTAAAAAAAAATTTTTCAGATAAATATTCAATTTCTTTACATCTTCTTAAAAAAAAGTAATTGAATTTTAAAGTACAAATTTTTTCAGTTACAATATTTGCAAAAGAAAATTTTATTTTAATTGATAAAATTTTATTTTAGCAATTCCAAAAATATACAATTGTAATGTTTTGAGGTTATGTGATGATATTAGATTAGGCATTGATAACACAATGATTACTATTGCTGTATTTTTCGACTTCAGCAAAGCGTTTGACTCTGTTGTGCATAAGATTTTAATATTTAAATTAAAGGCTATAGGTTTTGGAGATCTTGCTATTGTTTGGATTGTATCATACTTAAAAGATAGACTGCAAGCAATTAGAATTGATAATTCTGGTATATCAGATTGGAAAGAAATTTCGAGTGGTGTTCCGCAGGGCAGTGCCCTTGGACCACTACTTTATTCCATTTATGTTACAGATTTGGGTATATTACTTAAGCGCTGTAAGCACTTGTTTTATGCTGATAATTTAGTTGTCTATTTAACATGTAAACCTTGTGATATAGAAAGCTCTGTAAGAATTCTGAATGAGGAAATTGCTATAATTCTGAAGTGGTGTATTATAAACGGTCTTAAACTAAATCCTAACAAAACAAAGGCAGTGATTTTTGGATCAGCACAAAAATTGGCTGATGTTCAATGTGAAGTGATTCCAAATATAGTTGTAAATGATACTATAGTTGACTATTGTAAATCAGTAAAGTATCTAGGAGTCATACTTCAAGACACTCTAACTTGGTCCTTACAAATTACTGAGGTTTGCAAAAGTAGCATGAGAGTACTTGCACAGTTAAAGATGAATGGAGATGTTTTTTCATTGCCTGTTAGGAAAAGATTGGTCACTACTCTAATTTATCCTATTTTTGATTATTGCGCGGCTATTTATACTGATATTACAGGTCAACAACAGACTAGACTTCAGAGAAAATTAAATGCTTGTGTACGATACATTTTTAAAATATCAAAGTATGAACATGTTACTCAATATTATACTGAGCTTCGTTGGCTGACACTTAGTTCTAGGCGTAAATTTTTCTTATCGTGTCTTATTTATAAAGCATTGTATCTTAATCAAAAGCCTCTAATTAGGCGAGACTTAGAAATTCTTGAGCCTCGCCTACGCCGAGGAGATATTCGTCAAGACTATCTTGAGTTACCGGTTTATCATTCAGCGAAGTATGAAAAATCATTCTTGATATCTGCGGTTAAAATCTGGAATCAATTACCAGCTGATTGTACAACGTTACCAATGTTTATAGAGTTTCGAACTGTTTGTTATGAATATTTTTTACAATCTGATAGATCATAATATGTATTCATTGTATTAGAATTTAGTGATGATTGAGTGATTGAGTGACTGAGTGTTTAATACACTACATTATATATACTACTTTATATATATACTTTATATATACTACTTAACACACTACTTTATATATTATATTAAGATTTTTTGTATCAATTTTAGATGGCCGCAAGGAGTTTCGACTTTATGGCCAATTAAATAAATAAATAATAATAATAATAATCCTAAAAATTTAACAATTTACTAAATTATATTTTCATTGAAAAAATATTTTTCAACAACCATCACTTAACAATTTAATAATTCCATTATTGTTTTATCAATCAATAATCCAGACAGTTATTAATTAATTTAATTTAATTAGTTGTCCGCTGATAGATTAATTTTTCACTAATGACATTAATTTATAACGTGTCGCTTCAATCGAATAAGTGTAATTAAAAAAAAAAATATTATTAATTTTTAATTAATAGTTAAGAATAAAAATAATTATAATTTAAAAACTTACATTTGGAGAGTAATTTCACCGATAGATGAAAAAATTATATCAGGAAAATTAACACAACTTAAAATATTTTTTACGACGAATATGCCCAAAGTCGTTTTTAAATGATTGTACAATATCGCATCGACTTTGTTAAAGCTCGTATCAGGAGCTACTGACAACAAAACCAAACCCGCGTCTCCAGTCAAACGCATGCGCTTCAAGGGCTTGTCTGTAGGTGTAATATTATATCTTACATTACATTTTCATCCCTCCTTATATGCTGGATTAGAATAAGGCGATATATGGACGTGGAAATGGACAAACAAACATAAAGATTGACAAGAGATTAGAGAGTGAACAAATGTCGCTATATTGTTATAGATAATTTTTGTCGTAATAGTCATAACAAATTATTTTTATTACAATTATTCATTTATTTAACATACTTATTTATCAATTTAATATTTAGAGAAAAGTGAAGATTATTTTTTTTCAATATAATTAGTGAGTTTATCGCGAATGCAGTCTGTCTAGTATAGTTATATGTTGATCAAATATACGGAAAAAAATTTTTAGAACAATTTCAATTGTCACATCGTAATAAAAGAAGTCAATATACGAATTTTTACGATGTAACATCCTAAATTTCAAAATGTAAAATTATAAAAGTGAACATAATATTGAAAGTCTGATCCTGGATTATGATGTCACAATTGTAATTTTTCCTGCAATTTTCTTTCCGTATACTGGGAATAAAAAAATTTTATTTTCACTTTAATGAAACGGTATTGTTCTTTTGTAGAAATTAATTGAATGTCATCCATCCTTAAAAACTGGTAAGCTAGAAATTGCAAGTATCTGTTCAAGTGTTAAATAGATCATCACAAATTAAAAAATTCATTGGAAGTATAGAATAACTTCAAAAAAATTTCGGGTTTTTAGGACTCTTACCCATACAGGAAGCCCCAGAGTTGAACGACGGGGCCATGCCTGGGACATTATTGGGAAGCCCATCTTGGCAAACCTATATTGTCCCATGCCCGGGCCATAACTGGGCAATCAGCCTTGGCCATTCCAATGATTACCCAGGCTTGGGCCAAGACTGTATAACCTAGCCTTGGCCAAGCCTAGAGTTACCCTAACTTGGGCCAAGTTTGTGTAACCTAACCTCGGCCGTTGGATGGTAACCCTAACATGGGTCAATAAAACTGAATAACCTAGCCTTGGCCAAGCCTAGTCACCCTAACTTGGGCCAGGACTGGGCAATCTAGCCTTGGTCAACCCAATGATTACCCGAGCTTGGACTAGAACTGGGTCCCCCAGCCATGGCCATTCAATGGCGATCCAGACTTGGGCCAGGACTGAGCAACCTAGCTTTGGCTGAATCAATGATTACCCGAGCGTTAGCCAAGACTGGAATGCCTAGCCTTGGCCGTTGAATGGCAACCTAAACTTGACTCAGAATTGGGCAACCTAACTTTGGCCATTCAATGGGAAATCCAAATTCAATTAATCATTAAGTAATAGAATTTGGAACAGTAAATATTTATTACTTAACGAATATTTGATAGCAAATGCTAAAATTGAAAATTTATTATTTCAACAAAACAATTGTATATCGTCAAAATTGATACGGTCTTAAAAAAAAATTAAAATATTATAATATGATATTAAAAATATATAGAACGATTTAAAAAATCTAAAGTTAATGTAAGAACTTGACTTTTGATTTTTGTTTTAAATTAATAAACATTTGTAAAAAATAGATAATTTTCATCAAAACACAATATTAAATAACATAAATTATATAAATAATAAACCGTCACACTCTGTCACCACATAGATTTAGCTTATATGAATGGTGAGATGTGCGTTAGCTTGTCGGTCGTACGGCGTAGGGGTTAGTGGTCGGTCTGGCAAGCACGCGGCTCGGGTTCGAATCTCGGTTAGGGTAATAAATGCGATTTTCACTTTATTTCTATAATTAGCGAAAGTTAGGTCTAAGTTAAGAGTTAAGCCGTCTAAACTTGCGTTAGCTTTACATCAAAATTGAAATAAATTATTGACAATTAAAAAATTCCTTTTTTATAATTTCAACTAACAACTACTCATTTTATACAAAATAATTTAACCGTTTCGTAGAATTTTACTATTTTATTTCAGAGAATTAAATTTATTCGAAATTGGGTTCTTAATACTAATTTGGTTTCACATTAAACAATTAAATTCTAAATATATTTTGTAATCTACTTCTTTTAGTAAATTCTACAGTGGTGAATAAGCCTGGGCTTGCTTTGGCTTAAAAACTTGAGCCAGTCTTGGTTAACATACTTGGGCCAGTCTTGGTTAACAATCTTGGGCCAGTCTTGGTTATCATGCTTGGGCCAGTCTAGGCAACCAAGCTTGGCACCCTGTTATCACTCCAGACTTCTACCAAGGCTGGGCCAAAGCGGGCTTACAAGCATGGGCCAGAGATAGACAGCATTGCGCCAAGCATGGCCTATATCTGGCCCTGTCGTGTTGTCCTGTATGGGTAAGCTCAAATGATAAAGCATTAGTTCTGTAACAATTAAACCACGGCCAGTTCAACCACGACATTTCAACTGAATGACAGTTCAATCGACGACATTTGAAGCGATCGACAATTATACCACAGGACAAATCAACCATTGTATAATGAACCATCGCTTTCTCAAATTTATTGTATACAATGAGAGAAAAATTCCTTGTAAAAAAAAAATGAGCAATGTTGTAATCAGAAATTATTGTTTTGAAAATTTACAACAATTTTATTTCTTAGCTGAAGAAATCAAAACTTTTCTCACAGAACTTTTTTGTTGAAAAAAAATTAAAAAAACGGTTGACCCTGAAGGCCATTCCTGCAACTTCTCGCTAATTCCATACCTAGGCGCTTAAAATTGCACTTATGACGTTTTTATCATCATTAAAATTGGAGCGCTGGAATGTATAGGGGGTATTCCATGCCAAATCGATCACTTTTGAATCCGACCCCTTTAGATTTAGCTGAAACTTTTCTATTCTTTTCTACCCTTTGAAAGACATTTTTGAGAATTTCTTCAAATCTTTTTATCCAACCTAAAAAAAGTTATGAATTTTTCAAAAAAATGGCTTTTTTATTTTCAAATAGCCATAACTTTTTTTAGACATTAACCTTTGGGTACCTTTTTTTTTAAAATTTTTGTTTTTGAATGAACTTTTCGAAAAAATACACAAAAAAACTAAATATGATCAATTCTATAAAGTAATTGGTTTTTTTTTTTAGCAAAATCGTTATTTTTTCAAAGTTCGTCACTTTTTTTTTTATTTTTTTTTTCTCAAAAAAAAAAAACTTCAATCAATTTGACAACTATTTCTGCTCATCCCGGCGGACAGGGACGATTTTTTTTATTTAATTGAAGAAAAAAAATTTTTTATATTTTAGAAAATTTGACCATTTTTTTTTAATTTGACAATGTCTAAAAAAGTTAAGGCTATTTGAAAATAAAATAGCAATTTTTTTTTAAATTCATAACTTTTTTTGGGTTAGATAAAAAAATTTGAAAAAATTCTCAAAAATGTCTTTCAAAGGGTAGAAAAGAATAGAAAAGTTTCAGCAAATCTAAAGGGGTCGGATTCAAAAGTGGTCGATTTGGCATGGAATACCCCATAGAGATAAGCTCTATTATTTAACGCAAATAAAAATACCGCCCGTTATTATCGACAGGTGAGATGAAAGTACTCGTGCTTGTACAGACCCCAATTGATTTAAATTACTATTGAACGACAGTTAAGTGAATCAAACAAGTAGACCCGTATGAGATTGCAATCTCATGAATCGACTGGTTGAAGGGCTTAATATAATACAGAAACTAGTTTGAATTCTATACTAGAGCAAAATTAACCGGTAAATCTGACCATCTGATGTATATCTTGTCTTTAGTCTTCAATAGTTATAAATTCATCAATGTCATTTTTACACAATTTACTCAAGTATCGTTAGCATCAAAGTTACTTTTTGACTTACCGTTCATCATCGATTGCTCTGCAACTGACCTCCAGAAGTTTCGAAGAAGGCCATTTAATTTCCTGTTTCAAGTTTAGAAGTTTGACTCAAGATAACGGTCAAGTGGATAACAAAATAAATTATTAAGTCTAAAAGGTTTGACTTCGAGCAAGGAAATCCACAAATTGACAAACTTTCTTCACTCATTCTTTGACAAAAGTTTTTAAAAGTATCCTTTAGTTGTTCATTTTAAGTTAAAAACTGCCTGAAATTAAACTTAGGAGAATACTCGAACTGAAGATTAGTTTTTAAACTCGAAAATATGAAGAATAATGAACTTTTTTATTGAACTCGCAACTTATAGAAAATTATATGATATTTTTTACAACTGAAGTTATCAAAATTTTCACCTACAGCGCTAGTCTTGCTATCCTTGGCGGGGATATTTGAAAGCCAAAAAAAGAAGCAACTTAAGTAATTTATTTCTTCCAACTAAGAAATGTTTACAAATTTTTAACAATTTAACTATTTATAAATTTAATGTTATTGATTTAAGAGGTTATTCTGGTTTGTAACTTTCAAAAAAAATTTTACATTTTCGGGGTAAAAGCTCAATATCATGTACCAGTATGATCACTCCATGTATTTGTATACCCATATTTGTGAATATAGATATACAAATACATGGAGTGATCATATACTGGTACGTGATCATCTATTGGGGCTTTTACTCAGATAGGTAAAAGACCCCATTAGTGGCGGGGACCCCATTACTGACACTTTCTTTGATTTTGGTACTTATTCAATTAATGAAATCATTAATTTCAATAATGAATTTATTATTTCTAATCTTTAAGACCTTTAGATCAAAAAAATTTTTAATTTTTATTCCAAGTAGTATATTTATTCATTGAAAAAAAAGTGCCACTAATAGGGGTTAAAGGTGCCACTAATGGGGTCTTTTACCTTACTTAAAAGTATTGTGTTAACATTTCTAAGTGATCAGACCACTGTAACTATATTATTTAACGATGTTTATGTGGATGTTCGAGTGAAAAAAAATCAAATTTTTGAAAAGGCTGAAGGAATTTTGTGTGGTGCCGGCTTCGCTGATTGACTTCAGGTAAAATTTTATTTTTTTTAACTTTCCGCTATAAAAATCAATGATTTTCAAAAAATCGAGAAGTTATTGATTTCATTGCTTTCGCAAATCGAGTTCTCATCAGATCTCCACGTTCCAGGTCCTACACTGATAGAAAAACAATCTTGATTCAAGAAACTTTTTTTCTTCAAAACTTGAACTCTTGAAACTAGATGTAGATATATTTCTTTCAAGAATTTTTGTCTCTTGGTTCAAGATAGGCGACAACATTGATTCAAGATATTACCGACTTGTATTAAGAATGGCTTTTTTTTTGAGTCATTAATTTACTTATTTCCAAGAAATAATTTTTTTTTGGTATAACAATTAAAGACTATTTAGTTTTTAAAATATACTTTGATGAATTATTTTAAATTTTTTAAACGATAATGTTATTTTGATTGAAAAACTTAAATGTATCGATTGAAGATAATATAGCTCTTAAGCCAAGAAAATCTAAATCAAGACAAGAAATTCTTAAAAGCAAAATAATCATTTATCTTCCAAAATAAATTCTCAGATCAAGAAAATATCTCTTGAGTCAACATAAATTTTCTATCAGTGTAGGAAGCTATTTTGACTATTCCTACGATGTCTCTTCATATGTATGAATGTATGTATGATTGTGGGTGTGTGGGTGTGTGTAAGCTCCTTATAACTTTTGAACGGCGATTGAAACGCAGTTGGCGGCATTCAAAAGGGTTTCTTTGCCATCAGATATCACGTGAATTTGAATCAATTCGGCTCTGTAGATTTTGAGAAATCTCAATAATGAAATTTTTAAAAAAATGTTTTTTGAGATAACTTTTAAATTAATGTTTCAATGAATTTCAAAAACTAATCAGCTCTTATTCTAAAAAAAAAATAAAAAATAAAAAAAAAACGTTGATTGCCGCAAACCGCATCGAAATCGGTTGATTCGTTCAAAAGAAATCATCAACAAATTTGGAAAAAATCATTTTGCTTACATAACTTCAAAATTTCTTTTCGGATCGTTTAGCGAGTGAGGAATAATCTTTTCGTGCTATAGAAAAACTGCATTGACTGCTGCAAACTGCATCAAAATCGATCGATTCATTTGAGAGATGTTTAATTTTGAAAAATTTCAAAAAAGTGGTTTTTTTAGATAACTTCAAAATTTAATGTCGAATTGTTCAGTAAGTATTGAATAATTTTTTTGAGCTTCAATAACTGCGTCGAATACTGCAAGTCCCATCAAAAACGAGTCATTCGTTCGGAAGATATCGCAATTAAAAAATTTCAAAAAAATATGTTCTCAACAACTACTAAAATTTCGAGCTTGAAGAGCTCGAACAAGAACAAAAATTGTGTTTTTGAGCACAAAAACTCACGACTGAAATAAATAATTTCTCAAACGTTTTGTACATAGCCGGAAGTTCCAGGGATGGCCTGCCAGGTCAATCGTTTTCCAGATTTTTTTTATCAAAATAACTTTAAACGCATTTATCTTAGAACTATGTTTTTCTGGTTTAGGTATATGACCCGATTTTACTAAAATGTAAACCACATAATCTACATTGTAGTAGCTATTGCATTAGCTAGAACTGAATTAAAATTTTTATTTTTACTGTTTGTTTAAGATTAAGGTTAAAAACGGTGAAAAAAGCCTTATTTTTAATTTTTTGAATCTCCGCCATTTTGTTGTTTATTGATAAATATTAATCTCCGTAACTGATATGCTGTAACTATACTTATATATTAAAGGTAAATAGTTTTGGTTTTTGTGATTTAGAAAAGCCGTTATCAAGTTATCATGTACGTCAGCGACCTATCAATTTTTGAAGGAGCTCCATTCACCCATTGATTATTCATATAAAAAAATTAGAAAAACGGTTGACCCTAAAGGCCATCCCTGCAACTTCCTGCTAATTCCATACTTAATTTAAGCGCTCAAAATTGCACTTATTACGTTTTTGAGCTCTTCGAGCTCAAAAATATAATTTTCGTATCATTTTGAGCTCTCTGAGCTCAAAAATCTGATAGGAGTTTGATAAAACACTATTTTTTGAATTTTCAAACCGCAATCACTTTTGAATGAATGAACCGACTTTCAAGCGGTTGGCAGCATTCGACGCTGTTTTTTAAGCCTCATGAAGAATCTTTAAGTTTGAATTGATCGAACTAGAAATTTCAAAAAAACACTTTTTTCGGGTTTCTTTCGACAATGATAACTCACGAACGAATCAACCGATTTTGACTGGGCTGGCAGCGCTTGACGTGGTTTATTAGGATTAAGAGCTGATTAGATTTTGGAATCGATCGGTAAACCCGTTTAAAAGTTATTCCAAAAAAACCACATTTGAAAAAAAATTTTTTTTGTAGTTTTTTTTAGATTTCTTAAAATCTACCGGTTTGAATCGGTCCAAATTGTATTCAAAATCTAAGTTTAGTCAAGCGCTTTCGAATGGCACCAACCGCGATGAAATAGGTCGAGTCGTTCAAAAGTTATGAGAGGTTTATATACGGCCACACACACACACACACATACACATACATACAGACATACGGACATCATCGCGGAAACATTCGGGGAAGCTTCTTAGGATCTCAAAACGTCAAGATCCATTAAAAACCCGATTTTCGAAAAACGGGATGAAATGAATAACTTCCCAACTTTTTAAAATTCTCAATTTTCTTAGCGGGAAGTTAAAAATAAATTTAAATATTATTTGTTATTCAAAAGTATTAATTTTTTTTCGAGCGCTGGAACCAGAATGACCTCTTCAGAAAAAAAATTTCTTTGAGGATATTTTTCACATAAAAATTTAGTAATAAACACTTTTTTGTATGTTATCGTAAATTTATAACTTTTATTTAGTTAATTTATTCATTTTTATACAAATACAACAAATTACTTATAATAATTAACTAACTAATAATGATGCATTGATGTAAAGTTTATTAATTATCAGATTAAACAATACTTGATTAATCAATAATAATTAATCAAAACCCTGAAGTTAACAATTGTTGATTTTATTAATAATACAATGCACTTGATTTAGTATTTAAAGATTCCGTAGTATGAATTGTTTAATCAATTTTAAAAATTAATAATACATCAATAGTTGCGTTTATATATATATACATAGGTTTTACCGAAAAAATTAAAAAAAAATAATTGAAAAAAAATAATTTTTTTTTTCGTTTCGTTTGAATTTCTACATATTAAACATTATATATTTATATATATATATATATATATATATATATATATATATATATATATATATATATATATATATATATATATATATATATATATATTTCTTTATGTTACACAATATATTCCACATCACCATCATTTGTATATAACAATTTAAAATAAATAAATAAAAAATTCGACAAATGTGAATTATGTTTGTCATTTAAAATTATAATTGTTTAATGATAAAATAAATTTAAAACGCATACATTCTATAATAACCATCTTACATACGTTTATGGCATTATTTTAATATTGTTTTTTTATAATAGTGATATTCTACATTTTAAATAATTAAAAATAATTACATATTACATTACACTAAACAAATAATAATTTGGTCAACTAATCCCAGTTCTAACTAATTTTTTCTTCTTATAATTATAACATTAAATATTTATTTATTGTTACAATTATAAGCTAATTAACTAATAGATTTTATTATAATAAATTTTAAATTATAAAGTTAAAAATATTTTTAAACAATTCTGTCATCCTTGATCACGGTACGAAAACAAAAAAAATCATTCAACTATCACGCGTATTATCTGGTGATGTTCATTATTCATATTTATTTATTTATTTATTTATTCAATTAACTAAATTATTTATTATATTTATATTAATTTTAATTACTTAATCTGTGTTTTAAGATGTTGTAAAAATTCATAATAACTTAATGCTGCTTCTGTACGGTCTTCAATTAGATAGTCGATGAATAGATTCTTGAAATGGCTGTCATCGCTGTAAATTATAAAACACTTATTAATTTTATTTTTGATGATCAAATGAAATTTTTGTAATAATTTGATTAAAAATTAAATTATTGAAGTTAAGGTAGTTCGATCATAAATGCAAAATTTTAAGAAGTTTTCGAAATTTAAAATATGGGTAATAGAATTCGTACTTTACATGTGCTGTTGAAATTTGAAATCAATTGACCATACCAGAAATGAGATAATTGTAATTAAAAATGACATTTTAGCATAGACAATATGAGTGGAGAATGAGAAAATCACAAATATTAATGGTTATTGCATTGAAAGGATTTCAAGATCTTTTCAAAAAACTGATACCTGTTAGAATAATATATTTAAAATAATCCAAAGAAATTTTGAAAATTTTGACCATGTAGTTTTTTTTTTATAAATTGTTAACAAACTGGCTAGTCAAACAAAAATAACCATTAGTAAAAGCGAATAAGAGATAACTCGTGAGAAAGACAGCACTAGCGATTGAAAAGGAAAGAAATAGCACAAACTATATGTCCCGAGTGAACTACCTTAAGAAATTTTTAAAAGAGTATTCAAAAATTCACTCTACGCACAACTAGCGCCACCGTAGCAATTTTGATAATTTAACTCTTTATTAATCTCATATAATTTTATATGACCCATAAATTTAGCTTAAAAATATGAAATTTCATGATGAAAAATATAGGACAAAGGAACCAAATATTGATCAAGCAGCATAACAATTTGATTAAAAAAATCTAGTAATTTAATTTTTTATTCAGTATGTAATTATCAATTTTTAATTATACTTGAAATAAAAGTTTGCGTATACACAAAATATGTACAGTTGTTGTAGTAAAAAAAAAAAAAAAAAAAAAAAAAAAAAAATAAGTTTGTGTAAAAATATTGAAAAGTTGTCAAAATTAGTTATTAGAATTTAACCTCGCCGTATTCAGTAGGTACATTTAAGGTAGTTGTCGTGGTACAATACTGTCAAAAAATTAGAGATTATACGCGCCGCGAATAAAAAGTATATGAGCTTGTAGCTAAGTAATCCATAATTTTTACGCAAAGCTGTACCCGTGGAGACGCAACCCATACAATTGTTTCTGTCCGACTCCGTAGATATATTTTTTCATAAATTGTTAAACTTTAATCCGTTATTTATAAATAATTAGAGGGTCAAAAATTTTTTTATATTTTTTTTAAACTCACATCAAATACATTAAAAGACTGTCAGTTTTTTGAAAGTTTCTGACGGTTAGTTTTTTTTTATAACTAAGAAACTGGCACAGAACTACAGAGAGCGTATGCAATCAATTTTAAATATCCAATTTTTAATTGAATTCATCTCGCATTATAGGTGGTCAATCGACTTCAAATTTTAAGGATGATTGTATCATCATGTCCTTAATAAGTATACAAAAATCTAGAATTTTCTGACGTTATCCCTTAACCACGACAACTACCTTTAGATCAATTTATATAAAATTAAATACTTCATAATTAATAAAAAAGTATTTGTCAAAACAATTGAATATCGAATTATCAATTATTTTTGTCAGAAAAATGTTAATAATTGAAATAATACTCTGACCAACAATTGTTGTAAATTATCCAATGTACCTATTGTTATTGCGTTATTAGTATGGCTTCGGCCATAGATTTAAATATGAGTACTGCAGATAATGTTGCATCAGAATACAGAACAACTAACAAAAATTCTGAAATTATTATCATGTCAGTGAATAGATTACCTAATTTCGAAACTATTATAGATTAAAAATAAAAATTATTCATAAGTCGAGTAAGCGTAATACTACTGGTCAGTATTTGGAACAGAGGCGGTCAATATTTAGTAATATAAGTAATGGTCAGTATTCGGATCAATCGGCTGTAACGTTAATTATTACAATTAAATGTTCATTATTATGTATTTTATAAACAAAAGTATTGTAGTTTGTAAGTTAAAACTATAAAAAATCATAACACTCGTTTTAGCTGATAAAATTCCAATAAATTTACAAATAATGTATTTATGTTCATTCTATCTTAACTGTTCAATATTTGGAGCCTTTACCTTACTGGTAGAAAATTTCAAGTTGAACTTAAAGCGAATATTTATAAATAAAATTTTTTGATATTATTAATATAATTAAATTAAAAAAAAAATACCGTATTATTTGTACAGTTGCATAATATGGTTTTTCTTCTTGTAAACTGAATAAGAA
Source organism: Cotesia glomerata (assembly GCF_020080835.1). Taxonomy (NCBI): domain Eukaryota; kingdom Metazoa; phylum Arthropoda; class Insecta; order Hymenoptera; family Braconidae; genus Cotesia; species Cotesia glomerata. Next base: position 7,657,964 of record NC_058163.1, on the reverse strand, counting down.
TAACCTTAGCCGTTCATTTTCAACAGTGTTTAATTCTGGTAAATCGTACTAAAAAACAAACAAAAAAAAATATTAATTAAATAGCTTCCTAAAAAAAAAAAGATAATAATTAATAATTACCATTTCTTCAGGAATGGCTGAGTAACAGGATACACCCAATACATTAGTACAAAAGAGTGAATCAATATTTTTCCCGATATAAATATAAATTTTATCACCAGCATCTAATAAAAATGCGCCGCGGAAATCAAGTTTCTCAGCGGTTAAATGTAAGCGCTGGGGTTGAGGGCACAATCTGCCATCAATCTCTTTTCCATTTTGATCATCTAAGTTATGAATCGGATATAAGTCTGGATAAACCATCAACATCAACTGTGACAGTGGTAACGACTTCATTTGGCACATTGCAAATATACGATCGTCTAATCGGGTACTTGTGCCAGTTCTGAAGGCAACCTATTAATCAATTAAAAATAATTAATGTGATATTGATATTATAATTGAATTTAATATTTAATAAGTAACTCAGATACTTACGCTTTTCATTAAGGCTACGATGTAAAGAGGTAATAGTTTTAAATTAAGTGGTGCCATTAAACCACCAGTACTTGATGGTTGTGCTATTTTATATGCCGACAACGCGTCTATGGCAACATTTATTAATGCATCACGTGCGTCGGATAATGAAGTCTGCTGTGATCTATCAACGGCTGTAATCATTTTTTATTTTTAATATTTTATTAGATATGCATTAATTAAATTTAATAAAAATTGCTGTGATGATTTGATTTGTTTCTTATATTGAACAATTAAATTTTGGGTTGTGTTATTATGGACGATGCCCAAGTAAAGTCATTAGATCTAATCATGTATAATTGGGTCTAAATATTCATAAGATCCAACTATATTCGGATAGATATAAATATATCTAATAACATAATAAACCAATTAGCTATAAAAATGCATATTATGTAGCTTTAAAAATCTATAATAAATTATTTAACAATATAAAAACTTTAATGTGTTCTAAGAAGCTGATAAAAAAAAAAGTAGCAATTGGATAAGAACTAATTATAATTATGATTATAATTAGCGCTAAGATTTTTGCCGCAAATTCAAAATAACAGATCATTATTAATCGTTCAAATGTTTGATATTATATCAAAAGTATTGACCCTATGAAAAATTTTTTTAAACAAAACGGCTGCCAATTTTAAGATTTTTAAAATTTTTTCTTACTAAAAAAAAGTTTGCGCACCAAATTGATAAAAAATTTGATTTATGAATAGAAAATACTTGAATATAAATATTTTTAAGAAAAATTACTTGAAATTAAAGTCTAAGAGTTATAAGAAAAGCACCAATACTGAAAAAAATCAGGTATAAAAATTTTGCAGTTACTGTATTTTAAAATTGGGCAGCCGAAAAGTTGTTCACAATTTTATTTAAAAAAAAAAAGTCCCTTATATTCTTTCCTTAGAATCAATAATTTCACCGTAATTTTTAAAGAAAGATTTATAATAATCAAAAAAATTAAACCTTTCATTAGGAATCTTGATTTTGAAATTACAGCGAAAATATTGATTTTTTAAAAAAATCATAAGAAACATTTTTTTTTATGAAATTAAATTTTGAAAAACTTTTATTCAATAAATTTTTTTATGAATAATATTTTCGCCGGGATATTAAACATTTGAACCATTTATTTTAAAATTGCACCAAAAATCTTGGCCCTAATTATAATCTATAATTAAGGATAAGCTAAGTTTATAATTCTGGTATTGGCAATTTAAATTACAATGCACTGTATTATAAATATTGTAAATATAATTTAAGTAATGTATGTATAACTGTTATCGCAATGTACTGGTTGTAAGCACAGGTGCAATTGCACCTCTTTAGAATTTTTTTTTTTTACTAGAAATAAATAAAAACAATATATATATTATAATATTTTGGTATATAATTTTACACTTCTACACAATATGATTCTTTTATCCATGTGGTTTCAATGGAATGTAATTTTATTAACGTATGAATAGACCATGTAATTAAAGGATTAGATATTTAATCGTGTGCATTAATTCGGGTATGTTTCTCAATTTGGCCGTTTCTAAACTCTAAATTTGGAAAACCGTAAATTATGATATTTGTAAAATTATCTAAATTAAAAAAATGCCGCTCCTAAAATATAAGAATTTAAAATATTGAAAAAATTAAATTCAGCTTATCATAAAATATTACAAATAAAAAAAAATTCAACGGTAAAAACAGGAATTGAAAAATAAAGTTATCTAGCAAATGAGCAATTTAAAAAGTTGCCTTAAACAAAATAACGCTAGTCTTAAAAAAGCTTAATTAAAAAAGAGAATTCTGAATATTAATTCAAATTAAAATGGAAACAATTGAAAAATAATAAGATTAAAATAAATTTATCTAAAAGTATATATAATTATAACTAGTCATATGTATATGATCAGATCTCACAGTTTTTTATTTGATAAATATTTATATACAAACAGATATAATCATATCCAACAATCCGTTTTGATTCAAAAAGTCATTTCTGATCGTATGTCATCAAATATAGGAATATAAATTTATACATAATTATATCTATTAATATATAACTGGATTAAACCATTTATTCTTGGATATCTAATCATATATGATTATATACAACGATACATATCTGGATATAACTACGATTAAATTAGAAATTCAGATATAATTGTACTAGCTTGTATATAACTATATCTACTAATATATTACTTGATTAAAAAATTTCTCGAATATCTTATCATGCATGATTAGATAAAATTGATATAATTATATACGACATCAATTTTGGGTATGACCTATCAGAAAATATGACCTATTAGAAAATTAGGTAAAATTTTGGAAATTTATATATAACTAGCTGTTACTCGCCCGCTCCGCTGGGCGCTTTATAGAATCGCATTTTTACATCTAGACTTGAAATTTAATTAGAGTATTGTTTTGACTTGCACAGATTCAAAATTCTGTCGAGTTGGCATGCACCTTTTATCCATGTAATTATTCTAGCTAATATTCATTGTAACTTTCAATGTGCAATCATTACAACATTCCCGTGTCTTTCTTACAAAAATGAATAATAATTGATATGAAAAAAAAAAATTTGTAATGAGCATTGAAAGTTTCAGTTAAAGAAATTGCAGGTCTCATAAGTGAAGAAATCTGCCTAGTATATAAACATAACCAATAGAACTAAAAAATTTATTTTAAACAAATGTCAATCGAATAGCATAAATTTAGTTGCAATAAAAATTCATTATTTATAAGTCAAAAAAATATAGGTTCCGGATAGGTAATCACCAACATATCATATACTAAAACCTTCTCCGAAACACGCTGCATCTTATGGTATTAGAATTATTCCGATCGGTTCAGTAGTTTTCGCAGTATAACTGGACAAAAAACTGGCTCTCCATTTATTAGTATAGATTAAACATACTAATATATTTGGATATAATTATAGAAATCAATAAATAATTATATCTTGCAATATATTATTGGATGCAACCATTTATCCACAGGTGGTTATTTTTACCATCAACCAAATGTTCAAATGCAAAACTTTGAATTATAATTGAATAATAATGAAATAAATTTATAGTCTTACCCATTTTTGACACCAATCCAACAATACATTGCTGATCAGCAGAGTACAAGATATCTGTCAGATCTGCTGAAACTGGCAAACAAAGTGTATGCACTCTGATGCGTCTTTCACCTAAAAAATGAGTAAGTAAACATTTAAAAGCATTAACAAAATAAAATTTATGATAAAGAAAAAAAAATACCTTTGCTGGATGTATAAAGTAAAGCAGCTTGGAAACATACAGTCTGTACATCACATAAATTTTCCTCGATAGCGACTTGCATACCGAAGCCTGCATCTGGATTAACGTTTGGCAAACTCAATAAATCTGTTGATCTAACGAAGAAATTACCATGGAAAGTATGAATACTTAATCCACGTGTGCAGCGTATTCTCATTACAGCTTCAAATCCTATTTTTCGAGTTAAATAACGACGCAACATACGTTCGAGAGTTTCTTTGCACTGCGGTTTATTGTTACGGAATAGTGGCAAATGGTATATGCAACCACCAGAAAATTTACATATGCCAGCTGAAAGTTAAATAACTCTTTAGATTACTCATTGTTTTTTCATCAACAAAGTTAAGATCTAACTTTATCCTATACAGTGAAGATTTAATGTAATTGCAGACTTACATATAGTGGCTAAATCACAGTATTGACCATTGAGTAAAAACAAATCGACGGCTATTTGCTGAGCGCTACAATCTAGCGCAAGACGTTTATAGAAATCAGTCGCTGGATTCAAGTACGGTACATCCTTGTTTGCACGTGCGTTTGGATCTTCTCGTGCTTGTAATGATCCTGGTCCAACATTTGGTAAGCATGTTTGGAATACACTTACGCGTCCACCACTAGCAGACTAAAAATTTATATTACCAATTATTTATTTATCTATGTAATTAAGGTAAAAGCCCCAATAGATGATCATGTACCAGTATATGATCACTCCATGTATTTGTATACCTATATTTGTGAATGTAGATATACAAGTACATGGAGTGATCATATACTGGTACGTGATCATCTATTGGGGCTTTTACCTTAATATAATAAGGAAGAAATTTTATTTTCAGTGTATTTTTATGATAAAAAAATTTTTTAGTTAAATTTAGTATATTTGGGTCAGTTTGAATTTGTGTTTTTTCAAGATTTTATATCATTTTTTTCGACAGTTCATTTATTATGATGTTTTCTGGAGTAAATATAAATAGGTTCAAATTTCCCACTAGATAAAATTTGTTTATTTATTTATTTTGATTGGAACATGATAACTTCATTATATGGGTCATTTCGAATGAAATAACTGGATTTGAAAAATCACATTTTTTTTATTTAACATTTTTTTTTAATCTTTTTGTTTGTGGCAAAATGCACTTATCTGTGAATTTTTAGCCCTCAATTTCCAAAAGTTTTTAAAATATCAATTTTTATTTTTTCAATTTTTTATTTTCCAATTTTAAATTCAAATTTCGAGTTTTTTTTAAGAGGCACACCTAGTGTGAAATTTAAAAAAAATCAATTTTTTTTCATATTTCGATAGGATATACCTTTAAAAATAACATACTAAAATTTTAATTCGATATCTCAAATAGTTTTTGAGTTACAGCCATTTACAGAATAGCCGCTCGACAGTTAGAATAGGATCATTTTATCTTTAAACGCGTTTTTCGAAACAGCATTTTTCGAATTTGCTGCAGTGATTACTCGGAGACAAATGATCCGATCACTGTCAAATTTTTTTCTGCATGTTCTGTATATAGTTCTCTAACAATGACCTACCAGTTTTTTGATCTGATCAAAAATTGAATTTTGGCAGGCTAAAAACGACCAAAATTTTGGGTAAAATTCAACTTTTTTTTTTTAAAAACGCCGCCATTTTGTCAATTTTTGATATTTTTTTTTTTTTTGCCGTAGGTCACTGTGCGGACAATATCTTCTAGTTTAACGAGAATTTTTTTTTTTTTTATTTCATCCACGGAGAAGGCCGGAATCACTATAGCAGTGGAGGAGCTTTTTTTTTAGCGCCGTTAAAAAAATATTTAATTTTTTTCTTCAAAAATTTTACTGTGTATTCTTAAAATATGTATAAATATAGCCTTAAAATTTTAAAACAATTGATACAGTAGTTTTTTTTAACTCCCAAAAATCGCCTTTTTTTAGGCTGCTACACTAGGGATGCACCTTAAGAGAGATATCTTTGATATTTTTTGAAAAAATATATGTTATATTAGACTATTAGACAATTTTTTAAGCTATTATTCAAAATGAGATTCGAATATTTTCGATTTTTTAACCAACTTAAAATAAAATCGTCTTTTGACATAAAGATATCAAATTCAACTAAATAAAATAATGTGATTTTTCAATTCTGGTGATTTCGTTTGGAATGACTCATATGTAAAATATTGATTCACATAATTAAGAGAATAAACAAAATTTTATAACGGAAACATTTTTATTTTTCCTTTTTGAAACGGAATTTTTATAATTAAATTAGATCTCTTAAGAAACGTATTGACTTGAATTTGTGCTTTTTTGTATATTTTTTCGTGATGGTCAATTTTATCGGTTCTATAAATTTTTATCCGTCACATAACATATTGCATTCAATTATTGATAATTGATCCTGTGATAGGAATATTATTTTTAAAATTTCTTTCAAAAGTACTCAATCAATATATATTATCATTAAAAATATGAAAAAATTATTAAGCAAGTTCTCTTATTTATGATTTGTTATTCTTAACAGTCATATTGTTACTGCAGGTTGCTAGTGTTAATAAGTAATATTAATTGTAAGAGCTATTCTGGTATAAAAGCACAAATTTTGGCGATTATTCATGCACAAAAAAAATTAACTTTTTCAAAATTCTAGACCAAAATTTCTCCTTAAAATTAACGAATCCCGGAAAAATAGATCGGAAAAAATAGACCCGAAATTTCATTAAAATTCATAAGAAAAAATGGAGCGATTATTCCGGGGGTGCTTGTTTTTCAGGAAAATTGTGGGAGTGGATATTATAATTATTATTTTATAATAATTTTAATAAAATAATATGAATTATCCATAACTTTAAAATTTTTTTCGGATCTATTTTTTCCGATTACCAAAATTAACGGAACTTTAATTTTGTTAAACAATAAACTTACCATCAATTTATAAGCAACTTGTAATCCAGCACCTAAGGCATTATTATTATCAAGTGTTCCAGTAAATTTAGTGGGCAATTGAGTTAATAAATCACGCACTAATTCTTCCCGTTCTTTTAAATTAACAATTAAATTATCTGGACACGGTAAGAAAACATCTGTAATGCAAAGTAAATAATTGCCATTAGTGATTAATTAATTGATTGAAGAAAAATATAAAATTGATCATTAATTACCATCAACGTCAAGCATTATCAATTCATGCGGCTGAGATACATTATCAGGCATGCTGAAGAAATGTACAGCTGAATCAATAGCCAAAAATCCGACTTGCATACGACTGTCACCCGGTAATTTTGATAATTCTTCGCTTATCGTATTGCAAACGATTGCCAAGTATCCACTTTCAACGGCCAGCCGTGAAACGTCCAATATGAAGAGGTAAACAGCTGGTTGAGGTGGACGGAGCTGAAAATTATTTTATGAAAATTATTCAAGTACTCTAATAAAAAATTTGATTATAATTAATGCAAAAATATAAATAATAATTAATTATTAAAAAAAATTCCTAACAGAGATACTGATTAAATTATAAAAAATTTAATTTACTTTCTTATCAATTGTATTAAATTAAATGCAAACAAAATTTATCACTAAGTTTATTTTTAATGAAAATATTTATAATTTATTAGTCCAATTATTATTAACTCGAAATAAATATTTTTAACAATAAAAATATAAGTTAGTAAATAATTTAGTCAAGTTATAATTGTCAGCTTGAGAACTTTCAAGTCTTTAAAAATAATTTTTACATATTCATACATAAATAAATATGCTTTATTCAAAGCATAAGCTTTGTTCATGTTTAACACACTGCAAACGCAAAATTGTAATTTCAATTCAATTATCATTAATAAATAATTCAAACATTTGAAAACAATATTTCCTCACAATTGCACTATTTGCATAATGCAAAGATTATTTAAAAATATTCTTTGTTGTGATAATTGTTTTTAAAGATTTTTGTTTTAAAATTTTAAAGATTTAAAGATTTTTAAAGATTAAAGTATAAAAGTTCTTTCTGCTCGATTAAATAAATTAAATATGATAATTAAAAATAATTAATCATTATTTTATGTAATTGATAAATAAAAATTACCATATATTCACTTGGCGCAATAAACTCAATTGTGCTCGTTTTAACTTCTGGTCTTCTTGTTGGATCGCCAAATGATTTTGATACTGGATCAAATTGGAATTCTTCGGGAACTTTAATCAAATAGATCATTAACGTTTAAATCTATTTAATTAATTTATTTATTGAAAAAAAAAAAAAAAAAAATCAAAATACTCACGATCATTTGCGCGGTAACATAAATTACATTTCCATCGTTTTGGGTCAATGAAATATACATAAGGATTTATATAAGTGCGACACGCACGACAGCGCACTATTGTACTACATTGTATCAACGGTAAATGCTGAAAAATACACCCAATTAATTTATTACTTTTATTACATGCCATGAAATCATTTCACTGATAAAAACGTTAATTTGACTGAAGAAAAAAAAATCTTGATCCAAGAAAATCAATCTTAAGAAATTGATGATCTTCAATAAAGTAGTAAAATTTTTGAGCGACGTAAAATTTACTTAACCCGTAGTGGTCATTATGGGTCTAGATGACCCCCAGGCAATTTTTGAATTGCTCTTGCTTCGAAGATATCATTCAAAATGGTATCTGTGGTACCATCTATTATTGTTTGAAGATTTTTTGAGATTCATGGAAATTTACGATTTCAATTCCACAAATAAATATACTTTTTGAAAAGCTTGACATGACACCATTTTTTTTCAAAGTATGCGATATCCGGAGTAGAACCCCGGAGGTCATTTTCTTTTATCTTAAAAAATGAAGTTTTTAGTAAAAAAAAAAAGTAAAATTTTTCGAAATTTGACTTTCTTGAATTTTTTTTTTTATAATTAAACAATTTAAAAAAAAGTAATAAAACGATTGAGTTATTTAACGGAAGTGTTAAGAATTACTTTCATATACGGCTCGAGTGAAAATATTGAAAAAAACGCAAGTAGCAACTACTTTTTTCGTGCATGGGGTCAACTAGACCCAGTGTGACCACTACGTTATTTTTAAGAAGTGTGACTACTACGGGTTAAATCAAGAAAAATGTCTTGGCTCAAAAATTTTTTAGTTTGACTCAAGATTATCGAATTCTTCAAAATGATTTTTTTGATTTGAAATTTTTTTTCTTTAGTCAATTTAAATTTTTTATCTGTGCTTGCATTGATACTTACATTTAAATCTTTGAAAGGGTGTATCAAAATTCCTAGTGGTAATCGTGTCTTCTTCAGTAATTTGTCGTTTTCCGGAATTTTGGTTAATGTACAGCGGAAAATACTGAAATTAAAAAATTGATTATTGATGGATAATAATATACTTGTGCTTAAAACGAAGATACGTTGCTTTACGATCATTTTTGTCAAAAATCTGTAGATTCATGACTAGTTAATAATTTATAAAATCGAATTTTGAATATTTCAAGTCTCCTATAAAATAATGTTGGTTTAATTTTTATGAACTCTCTCCGAAAATTAGTTCAAATAAAAATTTTTAAAGTGTCACTCAAGATTTCGAAAATCGTCAAAAATTGAATTTTTTATTTTTTTTCTCGACGTGGTATTATTTTTTGAGTTTAAAATTATGGAAATTTTTTAAATTTAAAGTTGATATTTTTGTTCTTAAAGTTCACGCAAAATTAAAAAAATTTTTTTGATTTAAAAAAGAATTGAAAATAACTATTCGAATTGTATCTAATTATTGATAAAAATAAAAAAATTAAATATTATAAATAGATTTGTTATTAGATATTGGATAAATACTTGTAAATTAAAATTTAGTAGTTATAATTATAGTTCAAACTTTTTTTAGTATTATGTATTTTATTTTGTTTTTTCAATATGTCAATTTTAAGAATAAATATGAAAAGTTTGTTGATATTCATACTCTCAAGTCGCTCAAAAATATTATCGTAAGATTACTTTGAAAATTACAAAAATTTTGAGCGAAAAGTATCGCCTTGAAATTTTCAACCAAGAATATAACAATACGAAAAAAAAAAAATTAAATTTTGTGAATTTTTTTAAATCTTGAGCAAACCCTAAAATTTTTATTTAGAGCTGATCTTTGTATCAATTTTTATTACATCTACTCGAGTTCGCATCTGACACAATAACATCTAGCAGGCTCTTGTATTCTCTTCTGCCGCTCTATTAATCACAATATTTTTATCTTTTTCTTCTGCTATATATTTTGTTCAATTAAATCATAAAAAACTGACTGTAGTAATATTATTTAAATAAAAATTTGTAATACTTGTCGCATACTTATATTCCCTGTAGCTTACTTATATATCAACAGGAAATAATTATACTTACTCAGGACTACAATTAACAGCTTCCAGTTCTTCTTGCGGCAACTTAATAATAGGTGCTTCAATTTTATCAGCTGGCAAAATATTTCTGTTTTGCAATAAATCAATCGAATGATGATTCCACATTGAATTGAAACCAGAATTCACAACGTCCATTCTACTCATCTGAGTATTTAATTGATTAATGTCATTCTGATAGTTATTAACCCCACCGGTCATTTGCGACGGATATCTTTTCGACATATTGTCCAGGGGTACATTTGACATTTGACCGTAATAACCTTGTCTGTTGTCATACGGACTTGTCTGAAATTTTTCAATCAATTTAACTTTCACATGGAAAGAACAAGATGACACTGGATATCATCCGAAATTATACTCAGTGATATCTGTGGTGAAAAAAAATTTCAGATAGTAGCTAAAAAATCCAGATTATGCTGCGTGATATCTGGATTATACTCATTATAATCTGGATCATACTCATTGTAATTTGGGTAATACTAGCTACTATCTGAAATTTTTTCACTCAGTATAATCTGGGATGATATCCAGTATCATCTTATTCTTTTTTTGCACCTTTTTAAAAAAAAAAAAAAAAAAAATTCTTAATTATTATCAATAAGTCTTACCACTTGTCCAGGAAGCGGCGGTCCACTTCTCGGCAAATTATCATTTGTAGGACTTGTAACACCACCAGCACTAGGAATTGGATTGAAATTAGCAGATGGATACCTCTTCTGACTAGTTAAATTTTGTTGACTTAGTCCGTAATTTTGAGTTGGATAAATCGGCGCAGTGTTGCTGGTCGGTGGTAATCTTGGATCCATCTGCTGATTACCATAATTTAACTGCTGCTTTGGGATTGAAGGCTGCTGCTGCTGAAGTTGGTGCTGCTGATTGTTAGAAAATTGAGCGGTTGGCAGTGTCGGGCGTGGCGGTCCCATAGCTAAGTTCGGATTGACATTACTATTAAGATTATACTGTGAATTTGGTACTAGCGGGACAGTTGGTAAACTTTGCCCTTGATTTTTGTTGAATGAACTTGCAGATGGTGGAGGATTTGGATTTGATGGCCTAGAGTATTGCAAGGGACTGGGTTGGTTGTTTAGTCCTTGACTGAAGTTGTTATTCTGCTGCTGTTGCTGTGGCGGTAGGTATTGTTGGTTACTAGAGTATGGAAGAGCATTCAGATGGCTAGGTTGATTTGCATTTACTGGCGGCTGTATCTGGTCGTTCAACTGAGGCTGATCTTGGGTTATCTTGGTCCCAGGAGCCACTGGTGGCTGCTGTTGACGCGGATCCTGTGGTTTGATTACACCCGGTGGGAATCTTGGAGGCTGGGATTGAAATACCGAACGGTGGACTGGTCCCGGTGGATCATGAGGCTGTTGCCCGTTTATTGGTGGCATTGGTGGTCTTGTCAGTTGAGGACGATATTGATTGTGAAGATATTGGGTCGGAGATGGGTCCCGAGATGTTTCACGTGATGATTGGGATGATGGTGTACCTAATTTTAAATTAAATAATTTAATTGTTAATTTTGTTAATAACCCAAGTGTCACATAAAAAACTGTTGACTTTTTGATAAATTTTATTTAACAACCCAAGCGGTACAAATTTTTTTTTGTTAATGTTTTGTTGAATTTAAGTTGACAATTATTAATTTTTTAACTTCTTGTTGAGTGAAATCTATCAAAAAGTCAATATTTTTTTTGTGACGCTTGGAAAGAAGTCAAAAATTAATAATTATCAACTTAAATTCAACAAAACATTACCAAAAAAATTTTTGTGCCGCTTGGGAAATAATTAAACTCTTCTTTTTTCATTTCAATAAAATTGAAGTTAGAAGACATTTAATAATTTTTTTAAATTTTATTAGAAATAAATTTATTGTAAAAAAAATATTAAAAAAAATTCACTTTTAATTTTTTTTTTTTATTTTAATATGTGGAATTTTTTTTATAATAATTTTATTGTAAAAATAAAAAATTTGTCAGATATCTGTCAATTTCAGTATCATTCTTTAAAATAATAAATAGTTGATCTCCACTGGTTCATTATTAAATAAAAATTTTATTAGTTGAGAATAAAAAGTATTTTCATTGTACGTAAGTTAATTAAATCAAATTTATTTCTTAAGAATTGAGATACTGAAGTACAAAAGTCAAGATCAAAAGTTACAGTACAAAAAAAAAAAATAAATTCTAATTAATTTATTAATTAATAATCTTTGAGATTAATTAAGATAAATATTTAAGTTATTACCAGTAGAATTATAAATTTGTTGTTGACTACCATTTTGATTGTGTTGAATCGTTGATTGACCATTAAGTATTGAGGATGGTCCACTTTTTAATGGGACGTTGCTATCAATATTTTGTGGCTGATAGGTATTTTGTGACATTTCAAATCGCTGACGCTTAGCTTCAATAAACTCTGAAATAAAAAATAAAAATATATTAAATATTGTGAAAGTTAAAACGTCATCACGTGTAAAAAAAATAATAATTGATTGACAAGTGTAAAAATAAAATTAGTTTTTTTAACAGTAACCTGAAAGTTAATGGTTGTAGAAAATAATTATTTATTAATAATCATAAACAGTTAATTTACTCACTTTATTGTAATATAATTTATAAATATATCCTTCCTTTTGGTGTAACTTTAATTACCAAGTAAATTACTGCTAGGTTCGGACTTTAGTCATGTGTAGCATTGCTTCTAAGAAATGATTAACGTTTTGTGAATAATGATTAATTTTTTAGCGGATTTTATGGAAATAGATATGAGATTATTTTATTAATTGTTACAGCGCTAGCAACCTATAATATTCCACAGACAGACATAGACAGAAAAACACAGACATCAGTAGACAGCAAGACACTGGGATTGTTAAACGGCACGCAACATTACGTGGCAGGTCTAGTGTGACTAGAGCGCCGCCTATAACTCGTGGTATTTATTTAGAGTATTTTGTATCTTCATTGGTAACGTAGGCTTGAAGTTTTCTGAGAGATTCCGAGATTCCGAGCGATAACGTAGGGTAAGTGTGGGTATTACTGCAGTTTTTTTCGTAAGCCTCGCTTCGAAAGCATTTTTATAAAATTTTCTCAAGATAATAATAACTTTTTTTTTTTAAACAAAAGTTTGACTCATTATTAACCCAAAATAAAATCAACAATGAGAGAAACAAATATTTTCGTTAAATAATAAGCATTTAAAAAGAAGTCTAAATTTAAATGCATGTATTACTGCAGGTCTTAAAGTAGCTTGCTCCTATTACTGCGTGTCCATTACTGCAGAACGGCTATATTTTAGGATTTACTTAAAAATGAACAAAAAATTATCAAAAATAAAATTTATTAGTTTAATGTAATAACAAGAATTCTTCATAATCTAAATAATAAGTAACACAGCCTTAACGTATTATTAATTGACCAGAATTCGTAAATTTTAATTGATGTAATCTTCAATCTACTGATTATTGCTTTCCTGGACTTGCCTCGACTTCTTATTTTTTTGTTTATTAACTTTTGATTTTTTATTAATTTTATCCATAGTTTATTTTTCACTTCGAGACAACTTGATTCACGCACTTATTTAGAGGTTAGAATAGCCGTGTTTACGTCCGCAGTAATAGGTAAATAGATATACAAATAGAGGCGCTTCTATTACTGCAGTCGACTGAGAAAATTGCAGTAATACACGCACATGCGGTTTCTCGGTACCAATTACTGCATGTTTAATTAAATAAATTTTACTGATCAAAATGTAATTTTTATTAATTATTTGATTCTAAAAAAGGGTTATCTAACTTCTAAATGTAAAAAATATATTAATTAGGTCATTTATATAAAGAAAAAGACTTTTTACGACCATCTCTTTTTACACTGAAACTCTTAAAAAAGATAAAATTATTCACTTCTGTAACTACTTAATTTTTATTAATTAATAACAAATTGAATAATTGTCATACATATAAAACCACTATGCAGTTATTTTCCGAAAGGTTTAAATTACCAGAAATAATTTTTTTTTAATCAAAAAAGTCATATAACCCATTTATTGATAATTAAAACAAGAAAAGCTGCAGTAGTACCTACACCTGCAGTAATACTCACACTTACCCTATGTTTTAATTTTATTTAACAAATGAATTAGTTGTAGAAAATTACTTGTAATAAATTACATTTATAATTTTTTTTTTTACAATTTCTAGACGTGAAATTTTATGAAAATTAAGTTTGCCGACATCTAAAAATTTTTAGAATTTTTTTTTATTGAAAAAATCATTACAGAAAAATAAAAAAAAATTTTCATTTGCAAAAAACTTGAAAAACTATAAGTGAAATTTTTAAAAAATATTTTTTAGTTTTAATTTAATAAATGAAAAATAATAAAAAAATTAAAAACGTCGGCTAACTTTAGTATTATGAAATTTTGTATGTCAATTTATTTGTTGAAAAAATTATAAAAATTATCAAATGTCTCCTAATTTAATTATCATATTTATTTAATATTTAATTTAATAATAATACTTTTTTTTTCTTTTCAGGTACCTTGGGGCAAATTGAAGGAAAGTCTTTCTATAATTTAATTATATTGACACCTATTTTTTTGTATGTACTAGAATTTGAATTTGCGCGCGCAAGCGCGCGCCTGACTGTAGCATTTGCATATATTTTCATGCTTATGATATATTCGACCAATCACGTTACGAATAGTTGGATGCCACATACATTTCATCTCAATTTTATATTAGGACTAATTAGGACTTATATATTAGGACTTATGATATATTCGACCAATCACGTTACGAATAGTTGGATGCCACATACATTTCATCTCAATTTTATATTAGGACTAATTAGGACTAAAATGGATCTACAATGTTCACAATTTTCAAAGAATTACCAAATATTAATAAAAAAATGGATTTTTGATTTTGAAACCAAGAAAAATCTAAAAATTTCTGTTTTTAATATTTTTATGAAATTTTAAAATATTCTATTTTATAATAGAAGAAATAAAAATGATTTATAATTAGGGTAATTATTTAGATGTAGGGGTCCATCATTGTTTAGTCATAAAAATTTTAAAAATTAAATAATACTGAAATCAGCAAGTATCTGACGATTTTTTTAATTTTTATAAGAAATCAATTGTCATTAAAAGAAACAGTTCTAAAAATTCGCACTCAGAATTTTTTAACTAAATTTTTTTCATATTGTGGCGGATTTATGAATATGATTTTAAAAATTGTGGAAAACATTTTTTTCAACTTAAAAGTCAAAAAATATATTACTTTTTTTTTTTTCATTTAAATGCTTTAGACATTATATAATTATAATTTTTGAGTATATAACATAATTTTTTTTTTCTCTTAAACCGCATGAAAACAACAAATTGAAATAAAAAAAAGTTTTCTATGATTAAAATTTTTGAAGAAAAATTAGTCAATTTTGACATTTGATCAACGATATGGAGCTAATGCCATAATTTTCAATATTTAATTTATATTATGCAAAAAAAAAAAATAGAATAATTAAAAAAACAAAAATTAGTCAATTCATAAAATTTTTAAAATTGCGCTCAACTTTATCAATTTTATAAAATGGTGAAAATTTTCAAAATTAAAACATTGCCAATAAAAATTATAAGAAATTTACCCTGATAACCAAGTCGGTCGCAACTTTCCGTCGATTTACTGGTCTTGGAAATGAACTCGGTTGTTCACCAAGTTGACACCAGGTTGTCGGCAAAAATTGCTTTCGAAACTCTTTCGCACCAAGTTGACGACAAGTTTCTCAAGAAATTTGGCGACATATTGCGGCAGTAGATTGGTCTTGTTTTTCTCAGAAACTTGTAGCCAATTTGACGCCAACAGTTACAAATTCGGAAGTTGACCGCAAGTTGTCGCTAAGTTGGTGGCAACTATCTGACACCAACTTGGTTGGTCTGAAACTGTGGCTATCAGGGATTATTATGCGTGCCCTGATAGCCAAGTTGGCCGCAACTTTCTGTCAATCTACTGCCGCAACTTGTCACCAACTTGGCGGCAACTCTTGGAAAGTAACTCGGTTGGTGTCAACTTGTTCACCAAGTTGTCACCAAGTTGTCGGCAAAAGTTGCTCTGAAACTTTTCACACCAAGTTGACGATAAGTTTCTCAAGAAATTTGGCGACATATTGCGGCAGTAGATTGGTCTTGTTTTTCTCAGAAACTTGTAGCCAATTTGACGCCAACAGTTACAAATTCGGAAGTTGACCGCAAGTTGTCGCTAAGTTGGTGGCAACTATCTGACACCAACTTGGTTGGTCTGAAACTGTGGCTATCAGGGATTATTATGCGTGGACTTATATTTATCAATAATAAGTCAATTAATAACTTACTACACGTTGATAATCTATCGGTATAACTTTATTTACAATCGGAAAAATTCCTCACTTTATCTTCAACAGCCAGGAATAAATCGACACTATTTTTTATACTATTTTCTTATTACCGATTACATTATTGACAAATCGTTGAATAAAAAACGTATTCCGTTTAAAAATACCGATGAGATCAATTATTTGTTTATTATAATAATCATTTGATAGTTTTCGAAAAAGCTTTGTTGTAAGCGCTTCAGATCATGACAATATGTAATTATTGTATTTAATAAACCAAGGTAAAATATGTGTAATTCATGTATCTAATAACAAACAGCTGATTACCTCGTGTTTGAAAGTACAAGTGAAAGAAGGTGGATATCTCAGGAAAAAGTAAAGGATAATAATAAAACAATAAAAAAATTATAGATTAGAAATTCTATTAAATTAACAGTCTACTGATGCTGGTGAAACGGAAACACCTGTTCCTTGTAGATTTTAATATTAAGAAAATAATATCATACACAAGATTGTATTTATGAGTAAGTAATTTTTTTAATTTATATTTTTGAATTTTTCATTGATTTTTATGCCTAAAATACAAATATTGTTTTTTATTTTTAAGTTTTTAAATAACAAGAAGAATATGATTGGTGAAAATTTCTTTATTGCATTGAAAATTCAGTTATTGATTTAATTTTAAGTTTTGAAAAGTTCAAAAAATAGATTTTGTTAAAAATTAATGACAAATTCAGCAGACCATCAATTTTAATTAAAAAAAAAAAAAAAATTAAATTTTTTTACTCTTAATTTTTCACTTTTAAAAATATATTTTTATAAAAAATTCTACAAATTTTATTTAAAAAAAAAAAAAAAAAAAAAAAATATAAAAAAATTGTCACATCAAAATTTGAATTGTAATTTATAGTTTTTTTTTTTTTATGAAACTGAAATCAGCAGCCATCTGATAATTTTTTACAACGGATAAATTTTTATAATAAATAAATTTAAAAATTCACTTGTAAATATTAAAAAAAAAACTGCAATTTACTAAAAATATTTTCTTGATGTTAATTCATTTTTTGAATAATTTTATCATTTTTAAACTATTTTTTTTAGCACTTAATTTAAAATTTTTTGAATTTGCTGACGGTCTTCAAAAAATTTTTGAATTTTATTAAAAGACATTAAAATAATTTTGAGCTAGCTTGCAAAACATAAATATTAATTGAACTGTAAATAATTTCTTTTCCTATAAAATAAAATTTAATCAAAAGTTTTTGTTCAATGAATAACAATAATTTTTCTGACAATGATAAACAAAAATTAAAAAAACCTAAATCACAAACAAACATATAAGATGACAATCAAAAATTATCTCAAAGTAAAATAACGGAAAAATATATAAAGAACCATATGAATATAAAAAAAATTACTAGTGTTTAAAAGTGAGGTCATACACCCACATCAGGTGTTCCTTACTCTTTACCCATACATTAACGCCTACTTTTTTTCTTCATTATAATTTTTTCCCTGCCACTGAGCAATCCACAACCGCGCATTCACTACACGACTCTTATTTTGAGTTCCCAGCGTTACCTTCTTCACAGTGAAGTTAATTCCATAGTCAAGTATCTATTTAACCGATTAATTTATATTTTCATTTCAGCTGTCCATAAACGGCACAATCATGATAAATTTATCAAAAAAGAGTTATATATCGTTCATAGTTGTTATTTATTTAATTACCAATGTGTGTGCTAGTGATATTTATAAAAACATAAATTTGCCGGCAAATCATTTGAAATATTACTTCAACTCATTTCCGATTATTGCACGGGAATGTCAACATGATCCGGCGTGTCCTTATAAGGTAATCACTTTTTTATTTTTTTGAATAATCAATTCAAATTATTTATTTTTTATTACTAAAAGTTGTAAATTACTTTTTTCATAATATTCAAGAAGAAATAATTGTTCTTCCTCTTTAAAGAAATTTTGAAACATTTTATGAAATAATTAAAATAATGAATATTTTAGAAGGGCAATTACCTTTCAAGGAGAGAAAAATCATAAAGTGTGAAATTTGTTATTTTTTTTATTTAAAATAAGACAATTATTTTAATTATTTTACTTTTAAAAAATCGGAAAGTTTTAATTATTAAAAAAAATAAATATTAGAAATTGAAAGAATTGATTTTTGCTGAATATTGAAAATAATTTATTGACTACTTATTATTAATTAGCAACCTGCAATCACTATTTGACTGTTGAGAACTAAAAATTATGAGTAAGAAAAATTTGGCACAATGAATTTTTGATATTTCTAATCACACTATACATAGTTTGGGTACTTTTGAAATAAATTTTAAAAATAATAGTACTGTGATAGGATCAATTACAAATAATTTAATGGACAAATATGACGAAACAAATTTATAGAACCAACAAGCTATTCAAAACTCCCCCAAAAATTTAACATAAAAAATTGACTTGAATTGAATAATATATAAAACCGTGAAAAGGCACAAATTCTTATCAAGACCTTTCTGATGATACAAAAATTAACGATAAAAATCTCTTTCAAAATAATAATATGCTCGTCACAAAATTTTCTTTACTCTCTTAATTATTGAAATCATAAATGAATATCGCTAAAAAAATATCGAAACCAATATACGATAAAGATTTATCCCCCATATAAAAAAATCGTCTTAAAAGTGTCAAAAAAATGTCGTTTGTTTAAGATCTTACACGTGACACAAACCAAGACTATTTTAAGACTCATTTAAGACGCCAAAAAAAAAAAATTCTGAGAGCAGATTTTTGAAATTTTTAACATTTTTCAGTACGCTTTTTTCAAATTAAATTATTAATCGGAACATTAAAACGGAGCGTCTTAAAATTGTCGGATAATAATTTTTCAACAATTTCAAATTCAATTTAAAAAGGGCGTACTCAAAAATGTTGGGATTAAAAACTCGTAAAATCATCTAAAAAAAGTCTAAAAATTAATTTTCATAGAAAATTTGAGAACCAATTATCAAAAATCTGCTCTCGGAATTTGTTTTTGGCGTCTTAATAGAGTCTTGGTTTGTGTCACGTTTAAAATCTTAAATAAACGACATTTTTAAGACAATTTTTTTCTACACGGGCCCTTACAAATTTTTTCTTAGTCTCTTATTTATATAAATTAATTTTTGACATATAATCACATTCAAATATACAAAACCAATCAAATAAATAAATAAATAAACGAACGTTTATAGCGAAACGTTTATAGCGAAATTCGAATCTATTTCGAACTACTTCGAAAACTTATCATAATAAATGAACTATTGCTGAAAAGCATATGAAACATTAAAAAGGCACAAATTCAGGTCAAGGCCTTTCCAATTAGACTAAATTTAATTTTAAAAAATCATTTTATCACATGAATACACCGGAGACAAAATTTTTCTTATTCTTTCAATTATACACAGAAAAAAAAATTTACTTGAATCAAGTAAATAGTTTTGAAGAATTTCATGTTTTTCATTTGAGTAGAAAAATTCTTAAACTAAGAAATTTTTCTTGTTCAAAGTAAATTTTACTTGATTCAAGAATTTTTCGTCTTAATACAAGATAATGAAACTCTTCAAAATTATTTTCTCGATTCAAGAATTTTTCTCTTGATTAAAGTAAATTTTTTTTTCTATGTATAGATAATCACACGCTATTTAACTTTTTTTTTCCAATTAATTGTTAAAATAATTGATATATTTTTTAAAGAAACATTTAAATGAAAAAGCGTGTTGGGGATATGAAGATAATTGCAAGCAAGAAAATGCATTCTCAATTCCACATTGCCCAAGTGATCACAAAGGATGGGTGTCAAGTAAAAAAGCACAAATAGATACATTTTATTCGCAAGGAGATTTTGGATACGTCAGAGATCAACGAAATGAAATGACGCTACTGTGCGAGCCATTTTTCAAGGTTTAATTTTAGTTTGTTTAATTAAATTATTACCGACTGAAATTAACTAATTCAAATTAATTTTCTTTTAGGAGGATTCTTCATTAGAATGTTCAGAACATTTAAGATTTTGCCGGGGAAGAAATATAATGATTAACTTCACGGATCTGACCCACAGAAAAGAGCCTATAAGATACGCGATGGATGTTTTGAAGGAAGGGCAAATCGGTGGTTATTGCAAGTAATTATTTGGTATTCTATTAATTAAATAAATTTATTGACAGGTTGACATAAGTTTCTAATTAATAGATTGAACGAAAAAAAACTGCAAGATAATGCGGATCATATTAGCGCTTTACAATCTTGGGGGCCGGAGCTGCGTTATTTTCGTAAATTACCACGTCGGCCAATTGTCGAAGGTGACTGTGATATAGTTATTGAAAAGCCTACTTATATTATGAAGATTGATGCAAGTAAGTGTTTTATTTAGGTAATAATTTATAATTTATGATTAATTAATTAAAGAAGTCTTCTTAATTACTGTTTGCACTTTTTATTGCAGCAGTCAATTTGTATCATCATTTCTGTGATTTTTTTAATCTATATGCGTCGTTACATGTTAATAATACTCACCCATCGACTTTTAGCACTGATAATCATATTTTGATATGGGAAAGTTACAAGTAAGTCAATAATATTAGTTTTTAATTGTATGATTAGATCTTTAAAAAGAAATAGTTCGATCCAGTTTATTCATAAAATCAATTAACAATTAAATAGTTATTAAAAATTGACAAAAATAATAAAAAAATTTGGAAACTCCAAAAGTGCACGATTTATAATGCTCATTTAATTATGAAATAATAATAAAATAAAGCGAATGTAAAAAAAATATCAAATAGCTGAAATAGGATAATAATGCGCACGTGCCTCTAGTGGGATAAATGTACTCAATATATATAGATATAGAGTCCTTGGGGTTTTTTTAAAATTTTATCAATTGCAAATAAACGACTGTTACCTAGCCATTCGCATTCGATGACCTACAATTCTTTCAGAAAATTTATCAAAAAAAATTTGACTTAATCAATGGTTTTTTTCACAAGTTACAGTGTTTTCAGCGTTTCATACATGACGGATAGCAAAATTTTTTAAACTATTTTAATGTTTTTTTCCGTTTCTATTGCACTTAATAAATTTTTGAAAAGTATGGAATTAATCTCCATTAAATCTTGACAATAGTATGCAAAATATCTTGAAAAAAATTTTTCGATCGTAAAGCACTCTCTGATACTTCGCATCATGAGTCTTGCAATATTTGAGTTCACTGATAAAAAAATTAACTTGGTTCAAAAAAAAAATCTTGATCGAAGAATATTATTTTGAAGAATTTAATGATTTTGAATTAAGCGAAAAAATTCTTCTTGATTTGAGTACATTTGACTTAATTCAATAATTTCTCAGCTTTTTTCAAAGCTAAGAAATTCTTCAAATTAATTTTTTTTTTGCTGAAGAATTTTTTTATCAATGTATGAGTACTAGAAATTGTAAAATTATCCAATATTGTTGTATCTTCACACATACAGTTAGATCCCGTCAATATTTGGATCTGCTTTAATCTAATTGTTTGAATCCAATTATAAATAATCAGATTTAATCATTTTTTCTCGAGTACTATAATCATTCATTAAATTAAAAACGTCAAATATTTTAAAATTTCAGTTACCATTCAGCATTTCAAGATACTTTTGAAGCGTTTACCAAAAATTCTTTGTGGGATTTGAAAACGTTCCGTGGTAACACAGTTTGTTTCAAAAATTTGGTTTTGCCATTATTACCACGTATGATTTTTGGTCTTTTCTATAATACTCCTCTAGTAAGTATCTTTTTTTTTTTTTTAAATAAATCAAAAAAATATAACTCATAGTTTGATTAATCAATTTTTCTAGATCTACGGCTGTGAAAAAAGTGGATTATTCAAAGCATTTAGCGAACATATATTACACAGACTGAAAATTCCTATGAATCAACGTAAAGATAATAAAATTCGTGTTACATTATTGAGTCGGGATACAAGATATAGAAGAATATTAAACGAAGATGAACTTGTAGCCGGGTTGAAAAAGAATTCTAATTACAAAGTTAAAAGAGTAAGTCGACTATCAAACTTTTTCTTCTATTATATATTAAGAGAGAAAATTTTTCTTGACAAAAATGGGCATTGTTGTGACAAGAAATAAAATTGTTTAAAATTTTCAATAAATTTTTTCAAAAGAAATTTTTTTTCTCAGTGATACTTACATTTAACAATATAAATTATTGGTTAAAATTTTATTGTTTCATCAGGTTGTTTATAATCGAGAAGTACCTTTCAAAAAACAGCTAGAAATAACTCGTAATTCCGATGTCTTTATTGGAATTCATGGAGCTGGATTGACGCATGCGTTGTTTTTACCTGATTGGGCTGCAGTATTCGAAATGTAATTTTTTTTTTGTAAATTCCAACTTCTGACATTTCTTTTCATAAAATAACAAATATTTTTTTAGATATAATTGTGAAGATGCTAGTTGTTACAAAGATTTAGCTCGGTTACGTGGAGTAAAATATTTTACTTGGGAAGACGATGAGAAATTAACGCAACAAGATCCTGTAAGTAAAACTTTTAAAAATTACTTCTGTACTTTTTAAACCTAACCTCAGTTTGAAAAATATAAAAAATAACTTAAATATAAAAAATTTTAATTTACTTTAATTTATAAATTTACAGGGCAATCATCCAGACGGTGGAGCGCATGCAAAATTCACGAACTACAGCTTCAACGTAACAGAATTTCTGCGCATCGTATCCTTAGCCGCAGACTCAGTTACCAGTAATCCGGATTACAAAAAATTTCTCAGCTCCCAAACTTGCTTAAAGCCGCCTAAAGTCGAATTATGACATTAGCTTTCCAAAATAAATAAATTAAAAACTAAAATAAGTAATTTAAAGTTACCTAATAACAAATATTCTCTTTATTTTTATACAAATACAGTCAATTTTTCACACAACACAATTTATTTCTTATCAAACATAATGTTTACAATTTCAATTTAATATTATAACGATAAAATATAAAAACACTAAAAATACAAATGGCAACATATGAGCAAATAAGAAAAATTGCATTGTACTCGTTGACATACAAAGTCTTAATTCTCAAATTAACAATCCCAGTTAACAAATTTGAGATTAAAAAGAAGACAAGTCCGTTATAATTAACAGCTTGGAAGATAGTCGGACATTTTAGGTTAATTTCTTCGCTAATATCTTTGTTAGAACAATCATTCATAAACTTATCATCAAATTTAACATTCTTTCTCTTCTTAGCTGAATCTTTACTTTTATCAGCCTCCTTGCTGCCGTCAGTCACAATAAAGATCAAAATATCAATCAGTATCTCAACAAGTAACAATAAAGTCAACAAAATGGTACTAAGCGTAATAACCCATGCGCAGTAGCCAAAATTGGCCATGCGTCGGGAAACTCCAAACAGCCAATTGTTCAAAATGACCAATCCGCACGCCTGTGGCGCTATGATCGACAATTTAACACACAAAACCATCGCTTTTGTGTACTCAAACGATACTTTTCTTCCGAGCAACATCATATTTACTCCAAATCGCTTCATGAGTCCATAATTGCCATTATTATTTTCACTATTATCATAAGTCGAGTAAATTAACCTTCCCAGCGCAATTCCAACTAGATACAGGCCAACATAACCTGGCACTGATACAATACCTTCGCGATTAGCTGACACGAAATCATTCCGCGGAGTGTCGCCCAGCAACCATTCCTTTAAGCCTTTTGTGTTCAATGCGTACTCGTGCATTACCAGTATCCACAGACCTGATATCAACGCGAATCGCGAGCTAATAGCGCTCGTTATTGTGCTAATGAATATTTTAACAAACGCCAACGTTAAGAAAAAGTTCCAATGGACGCCGTATTCCGAAACATGCTTCTGGTAATCGGAATACTCGACTGCTAAAATACGCCCGATACCTAAAATTAGTAGCGGCGCTGTGTCCTTTGTACATTTCTTCGCATTCAGCGCAAACTTCCGGATTACTCTTAAATGTTTATTACTATTGTTGCTGTTGTTAGAAGTAAAGTCTTTTGTTTGAGGAGATACTATTGCATTGGCGATAATAAACATTCCTACGCCTGCGTCCATCAAACTATAGCCGTAAATTTCTGTTTTAGCGAATTTACGCGGAAAAATTTTAAAATCAACAGCTAAAATACAAATACAAGTTAATATGTTTGTTAGCGCTCGAAAATTTGTAAGAAAATGTTTTCTTCCGCTATTTTTACAATTGTTTAAATTATTATTAATATTTACAGACAATTTGTTACGAAATTTGTAAATTATCGAGTAATTAATCATAATTGTAATTATTATTACTAAAGTTATTATTAGAGTGTAGTCTGACAAAATTGTCAGGCTTAAAATGGATGGAGTTATTGTGATAATAAATTCTACAATTGGTAAAAAATTACGAACTATTTTGTTATTTATTAACGTTTTGTTACTCAATACCGAGGTGATTGTTGATAAAAGAAGAATTGTCAATATACTTGGCAGAATAACGATTATTATTTCCTGCGGCGCGCTCCCGCCGAGATTTGAAATGAACTCCTGTTGCGCGCGCCGGTAGCGCTGTTCGTCTTCGTCGGTTATTGATCTCATTTTTTGTGCAGCCCAAGACACTGGTAGGTTAAGCTTGTTTTATTTTTTTAATTTTTCTATCACTTACTTAGTTTAGGCACTTTTTTAATTATAAATCACAATTCTTAATAATATTCTATTCGCTGCCTTTTATAATTTTTTATTATTTTCTTAGAATTGTCAGTTATTTTTATGGAAAACACGACAAGCTGAAACGCGTGTTTACCTTTTGGCTTTGTTGATTGGTAACTGGCGCCAACAATTAGTTTTTTAAGAACTAGCTTTTGATTTGGGGATTTTTTGGATTATTTATACATTTTGGTGTATGAGTACTAATCTAATTTTTTTGCAGGTTGAAGTTGGAACACTGATGAAAGAAATTGTATTAGATTGGTGTTTTTGGATTTCAAAACTTAAAAAATGGGAGAATTGATTGAAAAATTGAGACCACTGCGTTTAAAAGATTATTTTGGGCACAAAAATGTCGTTGGCAAGGATACTTTGCTGGGAAAAATGCTGGAGAAAAAGGAAATTAGTAGCATGATTCTATGGGGACCAACTGGATGCGGAAAGGTAGTTTTAAATATTATCATCTATATAATTAAGAGAATAAGAAAAATTTTGTCTTTGGCGCATTTA
Organism: Cotesia glomerata; assembly: GCF_020080835.1. Taxonomy (NCBI): domain Eukaryota; kingdom Metazoa; phylum Arthropoda; class Insecta; order Hymenoptera; family Braconidae; genus Cotesia; species Cotesia glomerata. The sequence continues at coordinate 7,632,033 of NC_058163.1, read as the reverse complement.
TAGGATAAAATGTTTTTTTATAATTAAATTTAGTCTAATTGGAAAGGTCTTGACCTGAATTTGCGCCTTTTTAATGTTTCATACTGCCATTCTAATACGTCGTATCCCATAAAATTTAATAAATTGACTTTTTTTGAAAAATAGATTCATAATCATATTATGAGTCATATCGAAAAATTTAAAGGTCAAATAGTTTAACAACTATTTTTAAACAATTATTTTCATCCATCGAATCCCATTTAATCAATGTTAAAAATTAACCGTTTTTACCGTTTGCTGTAAAATTTTCTAAATGTAGGATACGATGTGTTGGAACGACAGTATCGATATGCTTTTCAGCAATAGTTAATTTATGATAATAAGTTTTCGAAGTACTTCTGAATATATTCGAATTTCGCTATAAACATAATTTGTTTATTTATTTTTTTGATTTTGTACATTTGAATGTGATTATATCGCGTTCCAGATGCCATAAAGGTGTATAAAAATTATGCGCCCTTATGGCACCCGGTAACCATAAGGGCTTATAATAAAAATCCTATTTTTTTTTTGTTCAAAAAAAAATTTTTCGTTAGGAGAAAAATTTGTTTTTTTGCATTTCTGTTTTTGCAGTTCGTTGATTCCCGAAAAAAAATTTCTTAGACGCCCTTATGGCTTTTCACCGGGACCTTTTGCTGGACTAAGAAAAATTTTGCAAGGGGTATATCTTTATCTTAAGTTGGGTTAGATATTTTTTCAGCGATGTTTATTTATGATTTGAATAATTGAGTGAGCAAGGAAAATTTTTTGAAGGCATGTTATTATTTTGAAAGAGATTTTTATCGTTAATTTTTATATCACCAGAAAGGTCTTGATAGGGATTTGTATCAATTTTTTATGTTAAATTTTTGGGAGAGTTTTAAATAGTTTGTTGATTCTATAAATTTTGTCTCGTCACATTTGTATATTAAATTATTTGTAATTGATCCAATCACAATACTACTATTTTTAAAATTTATTTCAAAAGTACTCAAACTATGTATAGTGTGATTAGAAATATCAAAAATTCATTCAGCCAAATTTTTCTTATTCATTTCGTAAATATCGGTAGTCGCATAGTGACTGCAGGTTGTTAGTTTATTATTCAATAATTATTAAATTCAGGATGTAAAAGATCAAATTATATAGAATTAAACATGTTATTTTGATTATCAATTATTTTCTTTTCTTTATTTATTTATTTATTTATCGTTCTAGTTACAAAAAAAAAATTTTTATAGAGGTGCGTACAGCACCTGTGCATAGAACGAGTACATATTAAATTATATAACTTTTCTTATCAATAATTATTTATATATAGTAAATAGTAAATATATTAATACCTAATACAGTGCAAGCTAAAAGAATATCAGCCTAGCAAGTTTGACTGAGCAAAATTTTACCTTATTTAAAATGGATCTTATAAATTTCATCGTTTATATAAATTTTATAAATAATATTATTATAGAAATTATTTTAATATCATGATTTTCAACTAATTATCTATTTTTATCCATTCTCTCAGATTTTTATTTATTAGTTTCTTCTTATCGTTCAAAGTTTTCATTTTTTCATTTATAATCCACAAAATTTATTTTACAGACTTCTTTGGCCAACATAATTGCCAACATGAACTCCAACAATTCATGTTTCATAAAACTATCAGCAACAGCATGCGGCATCGGTGACATCAGAAGGGCGTTAGAAACAGCCTCTGATGACAAGAAAAAATCTACGCACTCTTCAAGTTCAATAATAGTCTTTATGGATGAAATTCATCGCTTCAATAAATTGCAACAAGACATTTTCTTGCCACACATCGAAGCCGGAACATTTACGCTGATCGGAGCGACGACTGAGAATCCATCATTCAGCTTGAACTCAGCTTTAATGAGCCGCTGTCGGGTTTTCAAATTCGACAAATTAACATCCGATGACCTTCAAAGTATCATTTGTCGTTCGTTAGCGTTAATCAACAATAAAATCCACCTTGTAGACAATAAATTTACAGAGCGAACTGACATTGAATTTGACTGTTATCAACCAGAATATGCCATCGATGATCATGCCTTGAAGTGGTTAGCAGAGATGTCTGATGGCGACGCAAGGATCGCTCTTAATACCGTGGAATTGATGGTCAAGTTATCTGAAGATACGGAGGCTCAGATTAATTTTTCTTTACAAGATGTCAAGACGAATATCCAGAGAGCGTACTTGTTGTCCGTAAAAGAATGTGATCAGAACAAAGATTTGGTTTCAGCCATGCACAAGTCGATCAGAGCTGGCGATCTTAATGGTGCCTTGTATTGGCTTGCTAGATTGATGGCTGCTCGGGAAGATCCGGTTTTTATTGGGAAAAGATTGATTCGGATCGCTAATGAAGATATCGATATTTCCGATCCTCATGCTCTCGGTATGTTAATTAATTAATTAATTGATGCTAATTGAACAGATGTTTGATAATTGATTGATAATTATTATTATTTTGTAATATTTATTTTTATGCTCTTAATTTTAGATACTGCTGTACATACAATGAACGCTTGTCAAATGATTGGGATGCCAGAGTGTGACGTAATGTTGGGACAGTGTGTTATTTATTTATGTAAAGCGAAGAAAATTAAATTTATCGACAGGTTTAATAGTGCCGAAGATATGAGTGGTAATTAATTTTTGGAGATTGTATTTATTTTTTATAAGAATTTTTATTGAGGCCAGAAGGAAAGTTATGTATAAATTTTATCATTAATGAAAAATGAGACAGAAATAGATTACAAAAGAGACAAGAAGAAATTTTGAATGCTTTTTTTATTTTTAATTTTTATACTTAGAAATAGAATTTAATTTATTGAAAATAATTTTGGTGAGGAATAATTGTTACAATTTTTATAGAACAATTTGTTCTTAAGAAAAAATGAAAATGTATATAGTTTTGTACTGGATATTCATTATTTTTTATAGTAAATTATTATGTAAAAATTAATACAATATATATTTTTCAAGTTTTATACTGTAGAAAAATTTTCGATTGAAAAAAAAATTATATTTTTAAATAGACGTCAATGTTTTGAAAATAAGAATGATTTATTGAAATTTTCTTGAATAAGTTTTTAATGAATTCCAAAAATTTTAAGCCTACTTGTAAAAATTGATATAAATATAATAAAATTGAGTGTTTTTTAGTTTTTTGTTTTATTTATTTATTTTTTTTTTTTTTTTTATGAAAAAATGTGATGATAAAATTTGAAGAAATTGATAAAAATTTTTTTTTTTTTTTTTTTTTTTTTTTTAATAAAAATTTTAAATCCATCGAGCTGAAACGGCGCATGCGCACGATACAAAAATCCCAATAGCGCTTTATTTAGAGATAAAAGTCAATTTCTAACCAGCCGCAGCTTCTACCAGTCTAACAGAAAGCGATGAATCATACAAGCGTTACACCGGAATTGTCAAGGTCAGGTGCGCTGATTGGTCTTTCAGTTTGCCAAGAAGCAAATCACATGACAGCACAGTTTCAAGTGATTGCGAAAGTTCAGCTTTTACGTTCCAAGTCCAAGTCCAAGACTTCATGAAATTTATTTTTGCTCGCTCTCATTCACACACATCGTGTTCTCATCACCTTTCATCCTTCACTTATAATATTCATTTTTTAATAATATAAATAGTGCTAACAAAGTGTGTGTTGACATATTAACAATAACTGTATTAATTTCTGTGTTTGATATTAATTTTTTATAAATCATAATAATGAAGATCTGGACAATTGAACATACTTTCAAGTAAGTTTTTTATTTTATAGTGCATGCCTAACCTCGTTGGTTTATTAGTTCATTAAAATCCATTTATTTCAATTACAATTCATATATAACAGTTCTTTTATTTTATTTTATTTAATGTAGTTTATTTTTTTTTTGTTAAACTGAATTTATTAATTAAAAAATTTATTTATTAATTTATGACACCGTTATCAGCAGACATCAGAAAATTTTTAGTTTTATTTTAGAAATAAATTAGTACTTAAAAAATACTTTATAAAAATATAACTTTTTTTTTAATTTATTTCCCAATACAAAAAATTTGCTGACTAAATTTCTAAAAATTGTGAAATGTCTGCTAATTTCGATAAATTCATTTTCTTATATTGTAATTATTTTATTAATCATAATCATAATTATAATAATATTTACTGAGTGATTAATCAATGTCTATTAATCATTTATCAGACTCTAATTGTTTTGCTTATTTTTAGTCACCCATGGGAAACAGTTGTAGCAGCAGCGTTAAAAAAATACCCGAATCCTTTGAATGAAGCTGTTCTCGGGACCGATATTATTGATAGGAAAATCATCAATGGAACTCTATATACACACAGACTAGTTGTCAGTGAATTTAAATTTCCTAGAACTGCACAAGCGGTAAGTTTTTTTATAGTTCTGAAGGTAACAAGGACTAACAATTTTTTTCAAATATTTCACTTAATAAAAAATATCAAAATGAATTTAACATTGGCTTGTAGACAATACAAAAAAATTTTTTATAAATTTCGTAACATTTTAGCATATAAACATATGATAAAAATAAATACCAAGTCCATGAAATTGATTTATAATTCATGCGTAGTAATATTATGATATTGCCTGGTAAGTTTTGAAAGTTTTTGTTGAATTTAATAATTTTTTTATACAATTGAAAAGTTTGGCAAATCCAAAAGTGCACGACTCGTAATGCTCATTCGTTCGATAAATAAAAAATAAAAATAGTTAATGTTCGGAGAAAAAAATTTTTTAATTTTATTTTAAATATTACTTTACTTTTTTAAATTTAAATATTATTTTTGCAATTTGCTATTTTTTGTTTGTTTGCTACAACAAGGTATACAAACACTTATGTGTATTTTTCTTTATTATTTTAGTTTTTTATTAATAACGATTAAACAAAACTAAGTAAGATGACCATTTGCAATACCAATCGCCGCAAAGTGGATTTTTACGCAAGTTATCATGTTTCAAACAGAAATGTGCTGATTGACAGGAATTTTCCTTGAACTATTTTGATATTTTTTTCTGGTTCTATTATCTTAAACTGATTTTTACCAGTGACAGAATTAATCTCCATTAAATTATCTATCGAATGATGCGCAAATTAATAAAACTACATAGATTACCGATCGTGTAATTAATTAAATAGTTACGAAACCGAGACAAAACAAATTTTTCGATCGTAAAGCTTTCTCTGATGCTTCGCATCATGAGTCGTGAAATATAAAAATCAATTTTATTGTATACTAGCTGACCCGGTAAACTTCGTATCACCTACAATATATTTTATTACACCTTTCGAACAGCGATTATCAATCTTTAAACTCTAATCTACTTAAAGAATAAATAATAGATAAAGAATAAATACTGGCTGTATGAAGTGCGGTTAGAATTTTGTCAAGTTCTTAAATGAAACTCGCTTCTCATTATCGCCTGAAAATCAAGATCCCAAAAAATAAACAATGAATTTATGAAATTTTTTTTTGTCCATATATATAGAAGATAGACGATTAACAATTTTAGATCTGTTGATTTCCTTAGCTGAACTTTTAGGTTTTTCAAAAATTTTATTCTTTTAAAAACATCCCTGAACTATAGCGAACAAAACAAAAAGAAAATTGTTGAAATCGGTCCAGTCGTTTTTGAGTTTTCGCTGGACTAACGCACAGCTATTCATTTTTATATATATATAGATTTTAGTTTATTGTATATTAGGAATAGTTTTGAACTAAATTTGAACATTTTTAAGGTTTTATATGGTTTTCAGCGATAGTTAATTTATTATAATAACTTTGCGCAGTAGTTATAAATACACTGTGAAAAAATTTGTTAATATATAAACATATTAGCATACAAACAAGAATTATTAAAATATTGTTAATTAACAAATATCAATTTTTCATGTTCGTATTCTTAATTGGAGGGTTTAATATCAAAATTCAATTGGAAAATTATTTAAATTTCATTAACATAGATAATTAATGTTTGTTAATAAACATATGTTTACGTTTTGAACATATCTATTCACTCGTAAAAAAGTCCTGATAAATTCACGCCGTGTGAATGTAAGAACCTTAAATCCACTTAAAGGCCCTTACATTCACGCGGAGTAGATTTATCGGGACTTTTTTACGTGTGAATAAACATTTCTTTATCTTTCAAGTGATAATTATGAGTACGAGGAATTTCAATTACAGTGATATTGGGATATTACCTTTTAAGTTTAAAATCTATTTATTATATATTCAACATTACATTGATAAAATTACAAGTCAAGAATTTGATTGAAAAAAATCAAATTCCAGTAAACTAAACTTACAAAATTATCGATAAAATAAAAAAATTTTAGTTTCATTTCAAAAAAATTTTTCTAATCTTAATAAATATTTTCGCAATTTTAGTAGATAAAATGAGATTTTTAATTTAAACCATCTTTTGTATTTTTACATAGCCGGATTGGTAAAATAACACAACGCTTATTGATCATTATTACCAATTACTATCTATTAAGATGAAAAAATTTTTTTAATAAATTTATTATGAGACATAGTATTAAAAATATTTTTTTTTTAATTTTAAAAGTGAAAAAATATCTAAAGAAACAGATTTTGAAGATTCAGTTATAGAATGATGAATATATAATTTTCTCACCTCCAGACGGAAAGCGTCAATTTTCCTCCCGCTGCGCTAAACGAAAATGCCGCTTTCCGCCTCCGTTGAGGAGAAAAATAGTATACACACCACGGGCAGTAAATAAGAAAGCCTCAGATCACATGTTTATTGACCTCGGCTTCGCCTCGGACAACAATTACATGTGATCTGAGACACATGTAAATTTCTTATTTTACTGCCCTAGATGTGTAATATACTAATATAATAATATAATAATTCTACATGAGTTATTAAACGAATGAAATCAATTTTTCAAATTGCTGAATTTTTTATTTTAAACTACAAGAATAATCAAACATATTTGAAGTATTAAATTATAAAAATCAGCTTATAAAATCTTAAATAGAAGTTTGTTGAATTATTGAGTATTCACTATAAATACATACCTTTTTTAATTTTCATTGAATTCTCTTTTACGTAAATACGACTTTAATTAATATGCAGAAATAATGTTAAATCGCTTCGAGAGATAAATTTTATAAAAATCGGTGAATTAATTTTTTTTTTCGATAAAAATACCTGACGTCATTTTATTTCATAATTAATCTTTCGCGTTGAAATTAATTATGAATAAAAAGTTGATATTTTCATTTGTGCTTCTATGGATGAATATAGTTCACATTTATAAGATAAAATTATCCAATAAATTTAATGTTCTATTTCACGACTCTGGAAATTCATTGAGATAAAATGCTTATTTCCGATGATAATTATTTTTGTATTAATAAATAATTCCAACAATCTTAAAATTAAATAACAGAAATTTATGTAATGCTAAAAGTCTTCATAAAAAATTCACGTTTAGAGTTTGCGTTTATGATAAACTTCATCAGAAATATAATTATTTTTACAAATGAATGCAAACTATTTTCAATAAAGATGAATTGATACCACAGAGGTTCAAAAACGTTGATAATAGGTAAAAACTTTATTCGGATAATTTTACAAACACTAGTTCAGTCGAGTTCAATTGTGAAGCCTGCATTAATAACGAGATTAAAACTTTATGTTTTATTCCTGATTTATCTAGAGTACGGCTCACGGAAAACATTACTGCAAAATGTGAAGTGTTCAGGTCAATTTAATGAACATAAAATTATTTTTATAACTTTCAACCTTTTGACACCGAAGCTTTTTTAGCATTGTTCAAACTAAAAAATGTATATTTAACTTAATTATGCAATGAAGTTCCATAACTCGGTGATGAAATTTTTTTCCTGTATTTACATATTAAGTAATTTGGCGCAGCAGTCGAATAAGTTATAAACTTTCGTTAGTTTTCTAAAGTGAATCTTTTTTTACCGAACTTGCTTAACTAAAAAGTGTAAGCTTCTTGAATTGAAGAGAAATTAAAGTAAAATTAAAAAACATTTCTTATTTTATTTTCTATAAGAAGTTAAATACCGTCATTCGGTTTTATATTGTTAATTAATGCAATTAGACGATTATTTAACTGCGTTAATTCAATTCTGATTTTCTGCTGATGAAAAAACTTATCGTATCATATGATTTATCCTAATTGCCCGTCGGTAAAGAAAAATATTTTTCAAGAAAACTAAAAATTAGAAAAATGAATGACCGAAAATTATTTCTTGTTAATTTTAAAAATTTTTCAGTTATACGCATGCACTGAGACAAAAAATTTCTTTTGAAAAAAATGAGCAATGTTGTATTAAGAAATTAATTTGTTGAAAATTTTCAGCTGAAGAAATAAAAATTTTTCTCACAGTAACTTTCTTGCTAAAAATAATTTTTCTAGATTTGGGAAAAAACTGTTTTTTATGAAAATTTATAAGTTGTCTATCTAAAGTTGTTGTTGTTTTTTTTTTTGTCAAATCAAAAAAACTTCTTTTCAACAAGATATTTACTGTGAGAAACATTTTTATTTCTTCAGCTAAGAAATGAAATTGTTAAAAATTTTCAACAAATTAATTTCTTCTCACAACAATGACCATTTTTGTCAAAAAAAATTTTTCTCTCAGTGTAGTATATATCCAGAGATATATCTGGAAATAATAAAATTTAAGTAAACATCATGGTAATGTGGTTAGGAATATCCTCTAAATTAAAATACATGATAGTCTTGAAGTTAGTCAAAGGTCGAAACTCGCAAAAAACGGGCCACGATTCATTATTGGTTAAAATTTAGGCGCGCGCGTAGCGTGCACTGATAAAAATTTTAACTTGACTCAAGAGCAAAAATCTTGAACCAAGAACATCAATTGGTAGAAAATGAATTTCTTGAGCCAAGAGGAAAAATTCTTGAGGCAAGATATATTTTCTTAATTCAAGAAAATCTATCTTGACTCAAAAATTTTTCCTCTTGGCTCAAGAAATTCATTTTCTTCTAATTGGTGTTCTTGGTTCAAGATTTTTGCTCTTGAGTCAAGTTAAAATTTTTATTTGTGCGCTGTTCAAACTTCTAGTAATAGTATATTGTGCAACTAGTGCAATTGACAACATCGCATGGGTTGCACATACTATTTTTTATTACAAATGCGGCAATATATGTGGGCACAAAATCGGGCCCAGGGGCAAAGCCCCGGCGGGGGGTTGGGGGGCGGAGCCTCCCCCCCCAGTTCCTAAAACAAACAAAAAGTTAAATAAAAAGAAACATCTATTTCAAATAATAAATACAAAGTAATTAATATTAATTAACAAAAAATACATTTATTTGAAACAATCAACACATAAAATTAAATAAATATATACAATTAAATAACATTAAATTTAGCTGTCACTTTACAATTTTTTAATTTTCTTTAACAAAAAAATTTGTTTCAAAAAATTATTTATAAAAAATTGCATTTTTTATTTTTTAAAATTTCTACATGTCAACTTAAAAAAATTTTTTTTTGCTATAATTTATTTGCGACAAAAATGATTAAAATTATCAAATATCTACCAAATTAATTTTCATTCAAATTGAACAGCTCAATATTAATTAATTATTTTTACTTTCGTTAAAAATATGAACTTCATAATGTCAACCTCACTTCTTTAATATTGATAGTTAGATTGTTTTTTTTTTATTTATTTTAATTTTAGCAGTTTCACAGTCAATTTGCGTGTGCTAAGTATAATTTGCGTGCGCCAAGTAAACTTGTCGCACTCAAATAACAGTTGCATTTACGAAAAAACTAACGTATAATTTTAAAATGGGCAAACAGCTCTTTTTCAACCACAACAGCGAGCGCTGATACTACTTATCCCGCATGAGTAGTAAAAAACATCTAAAATAACTTTGTAATTAGGAACGAATTTTATGTACTTACGCCCTCTTTCAGAATTTCCAGATACTATGCGTCTATCCAATTACGGATATATAATTTTTCCATCGATATGACTGAACAAATTTGATATTAACCACCAAATGATAGTCCATTCGATTTTGCAATTGAAATTAGTATAGATTATTAAAATAATTGAACGCATGCACAGACATGTAGGCATAAATAATTATTTGAATAATTTCAATGTACTCGACGTTTCAGTTTATTTGATTGGTTCCTGTAATTATTAATTATACAAAGGAAGAGAATGTACTATTATAAAGTAATACCCGATAATTCTGATAATCATCAATTATTTGAATCATTGATTGTAATCTCACTGAAATTTACATTACAATCTATCTTTTATGTATTAATTTAACATGATTATAGTTTTTTTTTTTTTTTTTTTTTTTTTTTAATAATGAAATCTGGTTAGTTGATATGATTACCAATTATTTATATTAATTATTTGAATACTACAGATCTCGTTTTGAGTAAATATATTACACAATTAATAACTCCCTAATTTTCATTTTTGAAAGTTATTATGATTTGTAAATAATAACGCATTTATTCGTGAGTATTCACAGATTGTGGTTTGTAATAATTAATAATTAAATGTACAGAAGTACAAATTCATTAATTAACGTCTATGCGAGCGTTATAATTAATCGTACAATGTGTATTATCGTGAATTCAACTAATTATTATTAAAAACATTTATGGAATTAAATACAGATTGTCCAGTTATTACTCCATCTCAATTAATGATTTAAATTTTTTAACTCTGCTTACAGATTCTTGGTCAAGTAAAAACTCATTATGCAAGTGAACGAAGTGAGGTTAATCCTGCCACCCGGGAAATGGTACTCAGAACGAGAAATGTAAGTATTTAAATATAAATCATATATTTTCATTTTAAGACAAATTCACATTTATTCAACAATGAGGTTGGATTATTATTCCATTTGTTAAAACTCTTAACTTTCAATCGCTTAAGCACTTTAAATGTTTGCAATTTTAATGATTGGTACTTTTGGGAACTGAGTCATGGATTAATGCCGCTTTATATAGCTTAAAATATTTTTTTGTTTAATTAAAAATAATTGAAAAATGGGTTTTTTTTTTTTTAATTAAGATATTTAATAATAAGACAATCTCACTGTAAATCCAAGTGTTTTAACAAAACACACATAAAGTGTTTTGTTCCTATCTTGAAGCATTGTAGTCACTTTTAAAACACTTCCATGTGTTTTAATTTCCCATGTTAAATGCCCATTTGTTAGTCACTTTTAAAACACTTCGATTTACAGTGCTTTTACTTCTTAAAATTATTAATTTCTAATGAGATTATTAACGATTCTAAGCTTTTAATATAAGAATTATTGATGATAATTTTAAATATATATGCGCTCTGATACTTCAGAAAGTAAAATATATGTGATATTGAAGAGAATTTCAGGACAATTTATTAGTGAGATTTAAGTAGTAGGTGTAGATCTCTCCTCGTTAAGAAAAACCAAACGACTGCAGTTGACGCCCACTGTGGCAATTAAAGTGTCCGGGAATCACCCTTAGTAAGCTTTAATTCGCGAGAAATTTGCTAGAGAGTGAGTTGGATTAGCCTTACGGAATACTAAGTGTAAAGGCGCCTGAAGGAACATAAGGTTGGAATGATAATTATCAAATAAAAAAGAACAAACGCGAAGAAGAGAGAGATGATCGTTATCCCTGGTGAGTTAAAAAGATGGTGGAAAAAAGAATCGGTAAAATAAAATTATTCGCTAAGAAAAGAGTTAATTGCAGGAGAAAAACTGAGAAGCCAATAAATTTACTGAGCACTCATTATTTCATAGAGGAGTGAGAAGTTTTTAATCATCAAAAAGATTTAAAAGAAATCCTGGTTTCAATTTTTCCTTCAGTGAATTATAAACTTACTTTTTATCTCGTTATAAAATTAGGTTTAATTAAGTGAATATAAATAAAGCCACATAGCGTCGAGCGTTAATCCGTGCTTTATGGTAATGCACTAAAAAATTGTAAATTTTTTATCGCATCTAGGTTTTAAAAAATACTTAATTACTTGATCTGTCACTTTGTAAGCGAAAAATTTGAGCTATCATTCTTCACCTATTGACCGTCGTAAGACTTTTTATCATGTGTCTACTCAATTTAGTGAAAACTACGTTATTAATTTACATACACTGATAAAAGAATTTAGTTCTATTTAATAAGATAATAAATGATTTAGTAACGAACCTTTCATTATCAAATATTTAATAATAGTTACTAAATCATTTATTACAGCCCATTTATTTCCACCAAATAAATATTTAGTAGTATTTAACAAATGATTTATTGGTACTCGATAAATCGTTTATTGGTATTAAAGAAATTAATTTTTTTAACTAATTTTAGCGTATAACCTTACTTTTTTAGTTGAAATAAATAAAAGAAATTAAAATAAATAATTTTAAGTAACAATATAAAGCATTATATAGAAAAGAATTTCATTAAATTATAATTTTTTATTTGAGACATAAAATTTAAAATTAAACAAGTTTTTAATACATCAATAATAGGTTAATTAAAATATTTAAACTAAACTCCATTGAGAAATAACATATAAGCTATTTGGGAGTGTATGTGTTTTCAGAGGTTTGATAAATCTCCCAAAATCGAGCTGAATAAAATAATCTAAGTCAGTAAATAGGTTATGTATCACCTTGGAATTAAAGCATAGCCATCTACGGACAATACTTACCAAAGAAACATTTAGTACCTACTACTAAATATTAATTGTTTCCACCAAATATTATTTGGTGGAAACAAATATTTATTTCCATGTAATAAGGCTTTGTTTACATTAATATAATTTATTTAGAATAAAAAAATCATTTATTAAACTGTAACAAATAATATTGATGGGTAAAAAATAATTTTTTCTCCCTAATAAATAACTCAAAATTTTGTTACTAAATCAGTTTAGTCTTCCGTACTAAATCCTTCTATCAGTGTATTTTTGTTTCATCATATCGAATTAAATATTGTAATTCGAACGGCTTAATATAAGTTAATATAAATTACCGAGCTGAACTTATCAAGAAAACAATTCAAGAAAAGTTAATAATTGAAATTGCAAATGATACTTAATTATTTGATCTGCTCCTTTGCAAGCGAAAGCTTTAGATTATCTCTAGACCTCTATTGATCATCCCATAAGTTACACACATGTATTATAAATCTATGATAACTTCAGGTAAATAATAGGAATTCTATAGAAGTATTCATCCATAAACCGTGTGTTTACGTAACAATACCAGTATGCACTGTCACATAAATGAAGTTCAGTTCCATAATCCTAACTTCGAATACGAAATTCTACTGGGTTTATCTATATACATATAAGCGAAATACCACTGACTCATCACCAGATCTCCGAAACTATTGTACCGATTCATTTAAAATTTGGCATAAGTACTCCTTTTTCACCGTAGATGAGAGATAAGAAGCGATATTACGGAATTCCTATCGGAAATGGATTTTCACTTATTGACCCCCGCTCATAAAAGAAATGGTCCGTTGCTATGGTTACCGTTGCTATGGTTACCGTTGCTATGGTTACCATTACCATGGTTATCATTACCATGGTTACCATTACCATTGTTACCATTGCCATGGTTACGATTGCCATGGTTACCATTGCCATGGTTACGATTGCCATGGTTACCATTACCATGGTTACCATTGCCATGGTTACGATTGCCATGGTTACCATTACCATGGTTACCGTTGCCATGGTAACCGTTACCATGGTTAGCGTTGCCATAGTAACCGTTGCTATGGTTACCGTTGCCATGGTTACCGTTGCCATAGTAACCGTTGCCATGGTAACCGTTTATTTCCACGTATATAGTCACTCATCACGATATCTCTGGAACCATAAGACCTAGAGACTTGAAATTTGGTAGGAATATTCTTTTCACCGAGTAGAAGTCAGCTAAGAACGGATTTAACGAAATTCCACCCACAAAGGGGGTTGCGGGGGCGTTAACAATCAAAAATTCCCATTTTTAAAATATAGATCCTATCGACTCCAAATTTAGTAAGAATCTTCTGTAAGAGATCTAGAAATAATCTATGAACGAACTTTACAATATTACACCCCACAGAGGGTTGCGGGGGTGGGTATTAACAATGAAAATTTGTAATTTTCAAACTATAGCTCCTACAGATTCCAAATTTTATAGGAAATTTCTGTACGTGATGTAAAAATAATTTATGAACGAATTTTACGATATCCTACCCCAAAGAGGATTGCGGGGGCGTTAACAATAAAAAATTCCCGTTTTCAAACTATAGCTCCAATAGACTCCAAACTGGGTAGGAATTTTCTGTAAGAGATGTAGAAATAATATAGGAACGAATTTTACGATAGCTCACCCCACAGGGGTTTGCGGGGGTGGGTATTTACAATTAAAATTTTTAATTTCAAAGATATAGCTCCTATAGACTTCAAATTTGATAGGAGTCTTCTATATGTGATATAGAAATGATCTAAGAACGGATTTTACAACGAATCACCTCCAATAAGGATCGCGGAGTGGGTGTTGACGATAAAAAATGTTCATTTCCAAAATATAGCTTCTGAAAACTCTAAATTTGGTAGAAATCTATTATTTCTCCTGTAGAGATCATCTCAAAATGGATTTCAATAAAGTTTACTTCCGATAGGAATTGCGAGGGTGGGTGTTAAAATCTAAAATTTTAATTTCCAAACTGTAACTTCGACAGACTTCAAATTTGGTGGGAGTCTTCATGTATCATGTCAAGTTCAGCTAAGAATGAATTTTATCAAATTCCAATCCCAAAGGGACTGCGGAGGCGTTAACAATGAAAATCTTTCTTTTCAAAACAATAGTTTCTATGGACTCGAAGTTTTGTTGGAATATTTTATTTTTAATGTAAAAATCATCTCGAATAGGATCTTACGAAATTTCTCTCTCACATAAGAGTGCGGGAGTGATAGTTGTCAAAAAATTCATATTCTTCAGATATATTTCCTAGAGGTATAAAATTTGATAGAATCTTAAGAGAAACAGGTAATTACAGGGATGGCCTCCAAGGTCAACGGATTAAAATATTTTCCTTTTTTAATAATTATATTTTCTTACCACAATCGTCTCTTTGGCAGCGGCGAAAAAGTCATTGTAAGGTTTCTAAAATTTAACTTTACATGTAGCTATATAGTCAACGGACTAAGTATTTTGCATACATTTGATTTTTGCTGATCACATAACCAATGAATTGTTCTTATTACGGGATCGCGGGAATGTAACAGATTAAAATGAAAACATTTTCTAAACACTTGAGATGCGGAAAAGAAATTTGGCTATTCATTTTAAGAGATTTTGTAAAATCAAAAATTAAAATCGTAAATCCAAAAATGATTATTTATTTTTGGAGAAAGCCACGGGAATGTTATAGTGATTGCACATTGAAAGTTACAATGGATATTCACTAGAATTATGACATGGATAAAAGGTACAGGCCAATCCGATAGAATTTTGAATCTGTGCAAGTCAGAACAATACTCCAATTGAATTTCAAGTCTAGATCTCAAAATACAATTCTATAAAGTGCCCAGCGGAGCGGGCGGGTAACAGTTAGTTTATCATAAAAGTAACTTCAACTTCCGTTGTCGTAAATCATCAATCCCACGATTTACTATTTCCATGCATTTGCATACTGTTGCATAAAATGAAGCTTTGCAATAATGAAGTGTCTCACCCCTAAAATCTCTTACAGATACTTGAGCTTCCTTCTATTTTGTCGTAAATTTTCTTCAGCCGTATATATTTTTGTTAAATGTTTTGTACAGCTGCAATAGACATAACCCCTTCACATCGGTTAATTGAAATTTTTCTCTTCGCTGCACGTCAAACTCAATGTGTTTGCCAATCCCTCGAGTACTACTGACGCTCCCATTTCAGGTGTTTGCTTTTCATTTACTCTTGTTACGTCGACATACATATAAAATATACAACCATAACGTTAAGAATCCATCGTATGTTTAATGTAAAAAAAAAATATATATATTTATTTATTTACTTTACAATGTTTTAGTTAAATAAAAAAAAATTGTAAGTGTATAAAGTATGAATAGTGTTTATATTTTTCTTTATTGTTAAAATACTTCGTAAATGTCGTTTAAATAAATTAACTCTTTTCCTCTCTTCATTAAATATTTTTTTCATTCAGGTAAAGAACAATGCAAAGTTAAAATGAGTTTTTGTGTGAGCACCCATCAGTTATATAATTTTATAATTAATAATTAATTGCAAAGAAATAAAACAGTTGATTTTCTTTATTCGCTTCAACAAAGTTTGTTCTTTTTTCTTTTGTTTCGGAAATGAAAAATAATTGGGATTTAATGAACGTGAAATTGAGGAGAGAGAAACAAAGAGAGGAAGAGAGTGAGACGAAGAGTTGAGTTAGTAAACTATGTCTTAACCACATTGTTCAATGATGTTCGCCATTTAACGATATTCGAACTAGTATTACCCACTTTGGTACTCGCCACCAATTCACTACGCTCCAATTTCCACTTGACGTAGTTCTCTACCCCATTTATTGAGGAGGACTTTGTGGTTGCGGAATGTTCGACAATAGTATATGGAAAAGCTTTTTAGGTTTTCCAGTAAATATTCAATTTAATGGTAATTTATCGATTAATCATTCAATTTTGTCAATAACGCATGTTTTTTATAGTCCATACGTTTATTTGTTATGAAATATTATAATAACCATCAATTTATACGATATTGTTTCTTTTTTCGGTAAATTAAATGGTTCCGTTGTACTGGTCCTCAGTACAAAAAGTTTTATTTTATTTTATTTATTATATTGTGATTCAAAAATTAAAAATAATTTTTCTAATATTTCAATTTATGAAATTAAACTTTTCTACACGAGAAGTGTTTTTTTAATCTGGATTACTCACACATTCTTTTAATAGCAATGCTTAACCGGGTTTGAATCCTTTTACTGTTTTTTTTTTGTATTATTATTAATCAACATTCTAAAAACTTTTCTCAGCAAAATATAAGTTGAGTTTAAATATCTGGAAATAATTTATGATTATTAATTAAAGACAGTTTTTACGCTAACCTTTTTGAATGAAAATTTCATAATTCCAACTAAAGACGAATAAAGTCCTTTGCGGAATTTTTGGCTTTATATTACCTTTAAGAAATAAATCTTTTAAAAGTAAAATATTGATAATTCATGTTCACAAGACAAGAGATTGAATTAAAAAAGAGTAGTTAAGAGTCAAAATCGTTAATAAAAGATATTGCCTACAACCAAAATAGAATTATCTCAGTACATTAATATTGAATAACAGTGGAAAATTCAAGTTATCGAATCCGGGTTATTTTTGCTTTAATCTTTGCGATACAAGACTCTGTACTATATAACTCCGAATCGTACAGACAAATCGTAATAATAAAAAATTAGGAAAACGGTTGACCCTGAAGGCCATCCCTGCAACTTCCCGCTAATTCCATACCTGGATGCTTAAAATTGCACTTATGCCGTTTTTGAGCGCTCTTCGAGCTCAAAAATACAGTTTATGTGTCGTTTTGAGTTCTCCGAGTTCAAACAGATAACATTTCTATGCTTTTGAGCTCTTCGAGTTTAGAAGTCTAATAAAAGTTTGATAAAACACTATTTTTTAAGTTTTTAAACCGCAATAACTTTTGAATGAATGAACCGATTTTTACGCGGTTGGCGGCATTCGACGCAGTTTTTTAAGCCTTTTAAAAAATCTTTAAGTTTAAATTGATCAAACTAGAAATTTCTATGAAATAAATAATGAATTACTGTTATGATAAACAAATTGGGTGAAAAAAGTACCGTAGAATTAAATAAAATTTCGCAACCTCAAAAAACCGTTCTGCTTACAGTAAACATAGTCGGTAGTGTGGCGCTCCGTTTACAACGGATTTGAACGAAACTTGGTGCCAGATTCTACCGAATCTGTGGATATGCTGATTGACTATAACTCACAAATTATAAACAGCACTTTACGCGCAGGTCCTAGAAAAAAAAATGGCGTAGTCACCGTGGGCATAATCCAAATTTCAACCGAGTATAATTTAATTTACACGAAATAATTTTTCAGATTATATCCCTTGAAGTTTTACGCGATACAACCAGAAAAATTAATCGATTAAATCGGAGACTTCACTGAGTACAGTCCAAAAATAATTTAGACTACTTTGAAGGATATTGACTATAGTCTGAAATTTTTTTTCACTACAAATACCACGGAGTATACTATATGAGGATGTACAGTGGGTTATTGTTCTTTCCGTGTAGGTTTGGAATTAGCGGAAAGTTGCAGGGATGGCCTTCAGGGTCAACCGTTTTTCTAATTTTTTTTATCGTGTTTCGAATCAATATTGTCATCGTTCTTTTATAAAACACCTTAATCATTGTTTTTACTTAGATAAATTAATTAATTAACTATAATAGCAATAAATTAATAATTATTATATCAACTTAAAACCAACAGGTCGAATGTATGTATTATTGACAGCGCGAAAAATTCAAAGAGCCGATTATTGACATACCATTGACTTTATTATTGACAGGTTTTTTATTACAGTTAAATTTATATTAATAATAATCATTTTTACTTACAAATGCAAAACTATCAATAATTTTTATTATTTTGAAATTCATTTAAGACTTAGCATTTCTATATTTTTTACCAAGTTTTTTTTTAGTAATTTTTTTTTAGTTTCAAGAACTTTGATTGTTATAAAATCACATTACAGTATGTAAAAATTCATACGTTGATATTAATGAGAGAGTTAGGTTACATTACATTATGGCCTATGTCGTTAGTTGACGCAAGTTAATTTTTGTGTCTTCATCATTGACATCCGCTATTTTAAAATTAATTTTAACTCGATAAAGTATAAATAAATGATAATATGGTTATTTAGACTATAAATAATCTAAAATAATTTTAAACAATGCAATTACATAAAAAAAAACATTGAGAAATCCGGATTTTAAAACGAAGTCTTTCTTAACAATATTGTTAAAAAGTAACAAACATATAAGCAGTTTTAATACCTTGGAATTGAATTTTACTATTTTTTAATTTCAAAAATATGTAAAATTGTCATGAAATATCAACAATTGTGATGATTAACATATTTTAATAATCCCTACAATAAAAAAACATGAGAGTGTGAAGTTAGTCCATAGTCGAAACTCACAAAAAAATAGGACTTGATTCCTTATTGGACGAAATTAAGACGCGCGTAGCGCATTATTTAAATTTCTAGTGAAATAATAAAATTCAATATGGTGTCAATAGTCGGGGCCCTGTCAATAATAGGGACTTTTACCTTAGTTACTCCAAAAAAGCTCTTATGAAAATTTTAACTGATAAAACGGTAAAAATATGTAATCTAGCGATTTAAATTTAGTGTTCAGCAGATAATTATATTATTCTGAATGTGTACATATTATTTTAGCAAAAGTAATCGTTGAATTAAAATATCGATACTGCCATTCTAATACGTCGTATCCCACAAAATTTGACATTTTGACTTTTTTTGAAAAATGGAATCACAACAATATTATGTAAGTCATATTAAAAATTTGAAGCTCAAATAGTTTAATAACTATTTTTAAATAAATATTTTCATCCGATGAATTCCATTTAATCAATGTTAAAAATAAACTGTTTTTACCGTCTGCTGTAAAATTTTCTAAATGTGGGATACGACGTATTAAAATGACAGTAGGGTAAGCGTGGGTATTACTGCAGGTGTAGGTATTACTGCAGATTTTCTTTTTTTAATTATCAATAAATGGGTTATGACTTTTTTGATTAAAAAAAAATTATTTCTGTTAATTTAAACCTTTCGGAAAATAACTGCATAGTGGTTTTATATGTATGACAATTATTCAATTTGTTATTAATTAATAAAAATTAAGTAGTTACAGAAGTGAATAATTTTATCTTTTTTAAGAGTTTCAGTGTAAAAAGAGGTGGTCGTAAATGTCTTTTTCTTTATATAAATGACCTAATTAATATATTTTTTACATTTAGAAGTTAGATAACCCTTTTTTAGAATCAAATAATTAATAAAAATTACATTTTGATCAGTAACATTTATTTAATTAAGCACGCAGTAATTGGTACCGAGAAACCGCATGTGCGTGTATTACTGCAATTTTCTTTTTGATAAGTTTTTGTTCATTTTTAAGTAAATCATAAAATATAGCCGTTCTGCAGTAATAGGTACGCAGTAACTGGATCAGTTGCAGTAATGGACACGCAGTAATAGGAGCAAGCTACTTTAAGAACTGCAGTAATACATGCATTTAGACTTCTTTTTAAATGCTTATTATTTAACGAAAATATTTGTTTCTCTCATTGTTGATTTTATTTTGGGTTAATAATGAGTCAAACTTTTGTTTAAAAAAAAAAGTTATTATTATCTTGAGAAAATTTTATAAAAATGCTTTCGAAGTGAGACTTACGAAAAAAACTGCAGTAATACCCACACTTACCCTATCGATATTTACTTTAATGAAAATCTTAAGCTTGTGAATGATAAATCTTGAATAATTACCATTCTTACTAGATTATTCATGATTTATTCCGAATAATTATACCAGGACATAAATATAGAGGTTTCTCGATCAATATCTGTACATTTTCGACAATTAAGGTTCAAGAGATACAAATAAAACATGTTCTTCAAGTAAAAGATAGCACAGTTCTTTTTTTATCTTGAATATAGAAAGGTCTTGGTGAAATAATGAAGATGGTATCTATGAATATATTCTTCAATAAATGCAGATTAAAGAGAAATGCTTTACTGATTTTCTCAAATTTTGTAATAGCTTTATCTAGCAATTCTTTCAAAACTTATTAAGAACATAGTATGTACAGTCTGATGTCGGTAATTCAGTCTGGACCAGTGACTACAAATGCCAATTGAATTGTCGGTTTGTTTATTTGAAACACATGTAAAATGCACTGAAAGAGGTTGTCAGACTGACTTTAAATACTTTAAACACTGCTTAAAAAAATTAAACTAGATAATTTACTTTTAGCACTCTCTTGCGGTTCACATGAAAGTATTGTGAATAAAATTTATTGTTGATAATTAGTTTTCTACCCTAGCCTAGCTGTATTTTAATAATTCTGTCTTATAAGTAATCTAAATTAAAATAAAGAATAATCAAAAAATTTAATCAATCTCAAAGATTGAATTGATTTACGTTTATTAGTAATTTCTTTATAGTAAAGTTTATTTATTTTACTTGAATATGTGATGGGTCTTGAGATAAGGAAGTTTTACGCGCAAACACCACCTATTTATTTATCATTTTGTTATTTTTTTTTCAATGATTGAATTTAAAAACAAAGGAATCAATTTACGAAGGACTATTATTTACGTACTCCTATCAAGTTTCATGATTTTTTTATTCAATAATTACTTAGTCAAAAAGCGTCCCAGTATCTTGTTCAAAATTCAAATATTCACCTGTCCTGCATGTTCTTAATAGAGTGTTGACTTACTTTCTGTTGTTTACCAATTTAGTTACAGCTATTTGAAAGACGTAATCGAGCTACAAACTCAGTTTTAGATAACTTTTTGATGGCTGGACGTTAATTTCATTTTAAGTCGAATCTTACTGAATAGAAGAAGCTTTAGTTTACGTAACTGCAAGTTTTTTTAATCATATCTCTTCTATACTTTATGGAACATCAAAAAATATTTAATGTTCGTTAGATAAGAATCCTTGCGAGATTTCTTAATGGAATAATTTAATGTTCTATGGTTCTATTCAGACCAATTTTAAATTAACAATACTGTTCAACTGATTCACTTATTTTTATAAAGCTTCGATTGATTTATGTTTGGTTGGTATTGAAAGTTTATTTTTTAATAAAAATATCATAAATTAAGTGTCCAATTCCGAGGTGTCAAATTTCCTCTGCAATACTTTTTTTTTTTTTTAATTTCACCATTCGAATAGTAAATTTACCTTCCGATTCCGGCATGTCGGATGTCACTTTTTGCGGTTACTTATTTATCTGACTTCCTGATGAAAAAAAAAAAAAAAAAAAAAAAAAAATATTGAATCAAATTGTCTATGTAATTACAAAAATTATTTACAATATAATTTCAATAACATCTCTTCGCTGTTAGCCATTGAATAATACATGCTCATCACAATCAATTTTAAAGATCCATCAACGTGAAAAATTAAATATTTATTTTTTCAATTTTCATTTTCACAAATCATGCGTTATTCATACCCGTAATATTATTAAAAAACATTTTATAGGATCATAAATTTTTTATTTTATTTTCATTTCACCACCAAATTTCATTACTCGTAACTTCGGCTTTTTTTTTTCGTTCCCAGTAGAATAGAGGAGATGAGTTCTGCTATTTTTCATTAAGCTGGACTATACCAGTCAGTTATATGTTTCATTTGGAAAAAAAAATAAAAAATAAAAGGATAAAAAGTTGATACAAAAAAAGAATTAAAACAAAATTTTTTCGTATAATTCTTTTTAGTCATTTTTTGTTATAATTTTTTGTATTCTATTTCGCCACACAAAAGCATCAAGTGCAT
Source organism: Cotesia glomerata (assembly GCF_020080835.1). NCBI lineage: Eukaryota > Metazoa > Arthropoda > Insecta > Hymenoptera > Braconidae > Cotesia > Cotesia glomerata. The sequence goes on along the minus strand of NC_058163.1, from coordinate 7,609,346 downwards.
ATCCTATGTTCGATCACACATTCTATTCTCGGTGTATGCAATTCGTTGTTTTTATGATTTAGAGAACCGGGTGTATATTAATTCAGCTGCGAGAGTAGTGGATTCAACGGCCTCTTCATCAACCAAATCCAGGGGGAATCATTCTGAATAAACTGAATCTAATAAAATACGTACTCATATTTATTATAAAATAATTTTTATTTCTAGAACTATACGAGTTTTTAACAATAAAAAACCAACATACAACTGAACTAAATGATAGTCAGAGACAAACGAGTTTCAGATTAAAATTAGAACGTTACATCGTTAACTGATGTGTGAAATTCACTATAAATATTAGAAATTTTTATTATCAACCTTCGAACTCTAGATAAGAATCGGCAGTACTCGGAAATTTAATAGAGAAAAAAAAAAACAACATGTTCAGGGTTTCTTATCGAAATTTATGAGAATCGATCAGTAGTTTTTTCTAAATTGATACCTTTCGAACAATCTAGATAAAACCCTACAAATACTTACCAGAATCAATAGCAATCTGGCTGGAAACATAAAATTCATGAAAGTGAAAATGGATTCTAAAAGATATTCTTTTATTTTGTCATTGTCATTGATTATAAGGCTTATCTTTAAAATTTCAACGATTGAATATCTCGAAGTGGATATTATTATTATAAATATTTGTAGTTATTGATATATCATAATAATCACTCGTCAGAATTGTATATATTTCAATCAAAAACACACCACTCGATGTTTCATTTCCTCTCTTGAAGTTTGATTCAATGTCAAAAACATTTTTCACGATCCTATCAATTTTTCTAAATGATTCATTTTTGACGGCAACGCTATAAAAGAAAATATTGCAACAGAGCTTTAACTATCATGATACGCTATTGAAAACACATTTTTTTGCTTGGACATAAAAAGAAAAATTATATCTGTATTACGCAAAGAGTCGTTTCAAGAGTATTTTTCACTATTAATCTAATAGAAAATATTATTCAAATATAGTGTAGTTGTACAATAAAAAATTTGCGTTTATGAAAGTTATTGTTACAAGTGTATAATCCTAAACATACAGCTTAATAAGTGTTGTTTGAATTTAAGACTTAAGCTGCAGCTTCATAATTTCCATATTCCGTGCATAGTGATCAAATCAAAGCAAAGTACGCAATAATTAGTCGCGATCTACAAAATTACAATAACAGACCATATGAGCTTAGCGTCGACAAAATATGACTGATCATAAAGGGTAAAAAACTTTTTTTTGATTGAAATATAAATACTTTTTTTCGAATTATAATATGATAATTCAAAGTCGTGCAATCTTCCGCTAACGAGGGTTTGATAAGGGATCATAAAAAATTACAGCAAATTCAAATGATTTTACAAAATCCGCTTACTTGATAGGGTTACAATTGATAGATATGTCATTAGCGACTCAACAGGAATTAATATTAACTCTGTGATATTTCGAACGTGCCAATCCGAATGAATTCCACCAAAACGTATCCATATATACGAATATAAATATTATATATCAACTATAAAACACAACCTCTTTTTCTCTCCATCATCTTAATAGTCTTGCAATAAATAAAATATGAACATAGATCAATTTTCCCAGGATAATATTTTAGTCTCCAGCGCATGTATTTATTCCATTTTAGCATGTTCATATTTCTACCCACCAGTACATCGTGTCCAACCCTATAAAATACTAAAAGATATTTTTCTCTGGGGATGGAAATCCCGTGTACAGGCAAAGCGATCCTCTGGTTCTAGAGAACAGGACGTGAGTACAGTGAACCGGACTCATGGGCTTATATAGAATACATCGGAAGTAGATATACCCTTATGGTACACACAACACACAGCATACTACACTCTAGTCGACCGCGAGAGGCTACTATAATATCCCAGTGTACGCAGCTGAAATACCACTATCCTCATCCCTTTCTGTTGCTACACATGACCCCCGGGATTCGTTCAATTTTAGATTAAGCCATAGCATGAGGAAAAGGATGCTAACGCTTTTACGTCCCTCCTGTAGCGACTGTTACTTTTGTTAGTGGTAGTGCTGTTGTTCACTTGTTTCACTTTGTGTAGTTGATATTGTTGTTCAAAAGGTAGTTGGACACTGTTACAACACCGAATATCATGGTGTTTTTGTGCAGAAGATCTTGCCAAGAGACTTCTACCCCACACGTGTCTCGTTTAGTTATATGACCGCGCTGCTAAAAATACTAAGTAAAGGACCATAGTTTAACTGTATCTGCTTCTGTCTGGCTTTCTTGCCTCGCTGAGCACGATTGCACAGTGGAGAAATATTTTATGATCAACATTTAATGCGCGACCCATACCAAACCAGTTCCCAGTACCGACGTGTGTTCTTGCTTTTTAATAGCTTACTGTTATTTTTTATTTCGCTAAAAGTATTGATAAGAACAAAGTACATCCAGTTAACATTTTTCATTAAATTATTTTTCTTGCTTAGTCGATTGCTTACTGTGGTTTTCAAGTTCCTCTGCTTTGTGAGTTCTTACTTTTAGTTTTACAGTTTGTTATTTTGTAGGAGGATGGTGGATCATTTTGATGAAGGAAATCATTTTAAAGCGACCGTAGAAAAGAATCTAGTGAATCGCAGGATTTAGATAAATTGTAAGATCCGGTGGTGCTGTACGTGCCCATCATACTAAGGTTACAGGGTGACGGGTGATTTTTTTTAATGCACTGACGGTTTAAATTGTAGGTTATTCCTTTTAGCTGGCGTGTATCGTGAATAAAGTAGGCCGACTTAGAACTAGATAAAAATTGTTAGGTAGTCCTTATTTTTGACTTTGAGCTTTGAATTTATGGAAACTACCTTGTCTGTGTACACCGCACGAACACCTGAGTTCTTTGACTTTCAACGTTAGTCCGATTATTTTCACAGTTTGTTAGAATTATCATTTTTTTGCACGTTTCATAACGCTGAGCGCTTAAGTTAGTGCTTTACTTTACAAAACAAAATTGATTGAATTTCAATGATCGATATTGAGTTAACATTCTTAATCAAAAACTTTTGTTGCAAGTAATTTCGCACTTATAACTGATGATACTATTGAATTTTTCCGATCGAAAACTGTTGTTCTTTTTCAATAAAAAGCTATGAAATTCCAACACTAAATAGACCATTTTTTCCAGGTATACTCCAACCATTAATCTTAAATCCTTTATAAGATACTTTTTCTCTTTATTTAGCTCCAGCATAACCTTTTTTGGGTTTATCTTCTAGTTTTTCACCAGATTGGTAGAAATAAAATAATTTATCTGATACACGTTTCGACAAATTGGATAGGTCAACTGATGTGTGTTGGGTAGCCGACCTTATCACGATAGCGTGTTTCGTATAAGCAATGTAACACGTCGATTAAGATGCCCGTTTGATAGCCGTTGGCAAATGTTTCACGCGCCGTGGTAGATACATGTCAACAATAGATATAACTAGGGTCAGTATCTTACAACGAGCATTGTTCATACTATATACTTTTAAATGTAAAACTCTAATATCGCCAATTACTGCATTTACTCTCGACAAACAATAAAAGCTTATATCTATTGAAGCAGTATTAACGCATTGATAATAACAAACTTAAAACTCAAAATTATTATGTTATTAAAATATTCTTATAACTTATTGCCTATTTGTCTTCATACTCATTACCAGACAAAAGCTTACAATTTAATGAGAGCCCAATTAGTTGAATTTTTTCTGAATAGGTATTTAAAAACGTGGATATTACCATCGTGAATCGATATACGAATTAGCAAAAAGAATTGGAATTCGATGTTAAACAATAAAAGTCAAAAGAATGATAACAATAGAAGCGTACCTTATTGGCAATATTACGTTGAAATGCTTGGCCCGTTATATACTTTTGTGTGGTATACAATACCATGGGTGCTAATTTTCTCGTGAAACGTACTGCAATCTCTCGACTCTATATTATTCTGCTTCCCCTTCTATGTCTGTATATTTTCCCCCGTTTCAATTGTTTCTAGTCCTTCCTCCAGTATTCGCTGTAACCGTTGTTCTCTCCGACTTACGCTTATATTAATGCCTCTGCTACACCTGCTTCAGAACATTGTATTTCATATGAGTCCTTGCAGTTAGTGAACACGTTGTTACAGGTTCTACAGTTCATAATGAACCCGTCAATTTAATGGTAATTTTGATGAATTGAATTTATAAATATGTATTTTAATTCTAATTTGCTGTCGCGCTTTTCTATCAGAATACAGCTTCTTTCAGAAATTTTGCTTACCGATAGTTATGGTCCAGCTTCGAATAATATTTTCTATGATTTCCTATTTTGTGTAACCGAATTTCATGCTTTAAACGCGAGTACCTAAGTACATAAGTATTCTCTAGAATCGCTTGAAAATCAAGATCTAAACGTTTTGTCACATTAAATCATACCTGACAGCCGCAATATACATGTACATTATGTATATATAAAAGCCATATGCATATGAATGATAAAAAAAGAGCACTGTTGAAAAGAAAAATAATCTCTGACCTTATTAACATTTTTAACTTGCCGTTATGATAATTAATGCTTTTCAAAAAATCGCAAAGTTATTGCTTTCACCTCGGTTTCCGAAAATCGAATTCACACCAGATCTCAACGTTTTAAAGTCCTAAGAAGCTATTCTGACTATTTCTACAAGGGTGTCTCTTCGTGTGTATGTGTGTGTGTGTGTGTGTGTGTGTGTGTGTGTGTGTGTGTGTGTGTGTGTGTGTAAACTCCTCATAATTTTTGAACGGCTTCACTGATTGAAACGGGGATGACGACGTTCTAAAGAGTTTCGTTTCCATTAGATTTTATGTGAGTTTAAATCAATTCAGCTTAGCAGATTTGAAGAAATCTCAAAAATAAAATTAAAAAAAAAAAAAGTTTTTTTGGAATAACTTTTAAACTAGTGTATCGATCGATTCAAAAAATTAATCAGCTCTTAATCTCAAAAAACAACATTGATTTCCCCAAACCGCATCAAAATCGGTTCCTTCGTTTAAGAGAAATCGTCGAAAAATTTTGAAAAAAGGGTTTTTTTTAATAACTTCAAAATTTCATGTTGAATCGTTTGATAGATAACAAATCGATACTGCCATTCTAATACGTGATATCCCACAAAATTTGACAAATTGACTTTTTTTCAAAAATGAAATCATAACAATATTATGCAAGTCATATTAAAATATTTACGGTCAAATAGTTTAATAACCAATTTTAAATAAATATTTTCATTTGTCGAATCCCATTTAATCATTGTTAAAAATGAATCGTTTTCACCGTCTGCTGTAAAATTTTCTAAATGTGGGATACGACGTATTAGAATAACAGTATCGAAATAATTTTTTTCTACTAGAAAAACGGCGTCGAATAGTGCAAGTCCCATCAAAAACAATTGATTCGATCGGAGGATATCGCAATTTAGAATTTTCAAAAAAGGATGGATTCATTTACAACCACTAAATTTTCGAGTTCGAAAAAGAATATACGTTGTTTTATGAGCTCGAAGATAACTGAAAAAAATCAATTTTTTAATTCAATTTCTTCATTAATCTTTTCCGTCTCAAAGAAAGTTGTGGAATGAAAATTGCAGCGTTACATTGTTTCGTTTAATTATAATCAATTTTTTTTCGGTGGCAGTAAAAGAAATTTTGTATCATTTGAGCAGCTATTTACACAAATTTATTTCTAAATACAGCTTTAAGACAACCGATACTGTACTCAATCATTTCATGGGCTGATCGCCGGTTATACAGTCTTTAATTGATTTTTTTATGATTCATGGATCGGAACGATAGAGGGCTCTCGATTTGTATGAAAAAATATTGTTCGCGCCAAAATTTGAACGAACTCTAAAATTCAGTTTCAATTATCATTAATTTGTTGTCATTTATTTTCAATTAACGTATTATTAGAATCATTTTAACAATTTATTCTTGTAGTTGACAGTAGATGATTATTGTTTTTCTGTCAAAGTTTTATATAAAATTATTAAAAAATCAAAAAAATGTTCAATTGAAGTATGACCCAAGCATATAAAGCATGCAGATTTAAATTTATTAGACTTTTTTTAAATAATTGAATAAATATTTTGCTGTTTAAATTTAACATTTCTTCGTTTTTCAGTCAATTGTAACCTTATTGATTAGTAAGAATAAAAACTAACCTAAAAGTTTAACTCAGAAATATTAATATTTATTAATCGATTTCAAATATTTAATTTATTTAAGGTTTCACGGACAGTACCCCGTAAGTCATAATCCGAACAAAAACAGTTTCACTGTAAAAAAAGTCGCGCCAAGTCCACGTTCATAAGACTATTAGGAAAAAAAATTTTTTTTTTTCTTTACAAAAAGATACAAAATAAAAAAATTTAAAAATCCAAGTAACCGATATGATTGTTTATGATTTTCGGAAATTAAAAAAAATTTTATTGTAAATTTAAAAATAAAAAAAAAAATTTTAGAACGTATTTAGTGTGCGTGGTTGCAAAATATTTTACTTTTAATGAAATTCGTAAAATCTATTTACTAGGACTTTAAAAAAATTGAAATACACAATGACGCACACCAAGTACGTTCTAAAATTTTTTTTTTAATTTTTAAATTTACAATAAAATTTTTTTTAATTTCCGAAAATCATAAACAATCATATCGGTTACTTGGATTTTTTAATTTTTTTATTTTGTATCTTTTTGTAAAGAAAAAAAAAAATTTTTTTTCCTAATAGTCTTATGAACGTGGACTTGGCGCGACTTTTTTTTACAGTGAAACTGTTTTTGTTCGGATTTTAGTATTTTTTGTAATTATAATGAAAAATTACAATTGATAACAACTTAAATCTCGTGTTGACTGCATTTTTTACTGCAAACTATCCCCTTGAAGCTACGGTTTATGTAGATGTAATTCCAGTGCACCCTGGCGGCCATAGATGCAGGCTATGAATCACTTTTTTTTACTGTAGTTGCGTGTCTATAGGAAGGATTACTACACATTTTTATTTTATCTAGTCTGTGGCGCTGATATTTCCCATCGAAAAAAAGTCAGGATCGAAATTTCTGGGCTTACTATAGTTTGTGCTGATAAAATTTAATAATTTTAAGTGAATTAAGTGTTATAATTGATTATAATTAATTAATATCAGTAAAATAAAGTATAAATTACTTTTATAATATATCATTTTGGAAAAAGGAGAACCATATAATTAAATAAAATTTTGCAACCTCGAAATACCGTTCTGCTTACAGTAAACACAGTCGGTAGTCTGGCGCTCCGTTTACAACGGGATTTTTGAACGGAACTTGGCGCCAGATTCTACCGAATCTGTGGATAGAATCTAAATTTTTTTTTCATTAAAATTAAAAATTTGAATACGAAAATTAATTATTATAATTTAACCGTTACCTAACATTATTATTAATTAAAATAATTAAATAATTTAACTAACAAAAACAATAAATAGTCAACGTTTGACTAAAGTATTTTTTCACAAAACGTGGACCTGGCAACACCGCGCTTAACAGCTGTTTATATTTATCTCGTTGTGTAGTGCTGAGTTGATAAACATAACCCGTAAAAATACACAGGAATTATTAAAATTCAAAATTCGCGCGTTATATTTTGTGCAACGTTGCCACACTGCGCTGAATCACGTGCTTTATTTATTTTTAAATATGTCGCACTGAAATTTTCGTGAGTTTTTCATCTTTTGCATTAAAATATCTTTAAAAGCCTTCGTCAGAAAATTTTCATTTTATTTTTAACGTATTCTACGAGAGTTGATTGACTGAAATAGAAGTTTTTTGTTTTTAATCTTCCTATGAGGTAGTCACATGAATCGATATATGTGCAATCCGCCAATATTCTCTATAGGCTACATGTTAAATTTCAATTTTTTAATAATTTATTAAACGATAACCCTTCGTTAGATCTATTCCAAAAATTAATTTAGACGTATGAGGTAGCAATTCATAACATATCAAAAATTAGTAGAGATAGATAGATTTGTTACATTGTACAGCAGTAAAACTTGCCTTTTATAATAATTTCATCACAATCGTACTGTCTCTCTCTATTTCACTGCGTTCGAAATTTCTTTCAAATTTCGCACATAGATGACACAACCTGCTCTTTCAATTTTCTATAATCACTGCGTATCTCTTGCGGCTGTGGACCGACTTGTGCTTCCTGTACTGTATTTACCCTATTCCTCACGACTTTCGAATGGTTAGTTTGGAACTATTCTAATAACCGTCGGGGCTCGAACCCTCGCCTCATGGCACGATGTACGAACGAACTAACGATATAATGACTTAGCCCGCTCGGCCATCCTGCCGCTTTATCAAAAAATTAGTATTTGATCTTTACAAGTGCATTAGTGTCCGAACAACCTTAATCATACTTTAGTACATGAAACTTCGGTTCTATTTCTAATCTTAAAAAAAACTTTTCTATTTAATTATGAATTGATTAAAAAATGAATTACTCCTCAAGACTACGGACTGCTTTTTTATACGATTAAATTATTCAATTTTTCACTTCTGTCCCGATCTAAAACAGACATCGTTTTATAAATTATTAGCCGAAAAATGTTACATGTCAAGTTGCGCTTGAATTAATAGAACATGACTTAAAATCAGACTGTCATGATATTTTATGGATAGCATCATTTTTACTTTAACCCTTTAAAACTTTTGTACTATTGGTTTTTTGTCAACCTTAATATTTATTATCTATTTCAGTTGTCTTTCAGTAACTACATAGACGTCGGAGAAACGTTACGTTACATGCCCCATCCCCAAGATAAAAATAAAACTCTTCTGAAACAAGAGGCCATCGTTACTGTACAGGGAGCGCCTCTTGCTTCATACATGGAGGATCTTTTGACCAAAAGAATTTCTTTCAATGCTGGCATGGTAAAAACTAAGTGAAATTACTCACTAAACAATTTTTGCCGAGTTTGTAATTAATTCAGCAACACAGAAAACTTTAACCTTTTTTTAGGGACGACAAGCTGTTGAATGGGTGATCAAGCTTGATATGGAAATGAAAGACCTCGCTAACACTGCAGTTAAGTCTACTGATGAATTGCTGTCGCAAACACGTCGTCAGATAGATGACATAACGATTAAAACTAAACGTGGCATGGATGATCTTCAGCACGCTGCCAAAAAATCACTGGACGAAATTCACACTCTTACGGCGCCACCGTCGCCGCAATCTATGCCTAAATTATAGCTAAGATTACGAACTAGTTTTAATTTATTTAATTGACGATTCGATTTTTCATTTCATGCTTTATCTGCTATATTTATTATTTCTATACGGTATCAAGTGATTGCTAAATTCTTTATAGATTTTTAAAAGTATGAATAATATTAATTTGTTAATTAATTATTAGTCAATAATAATTAATAAAAAGTCAATCGGATTGCAATATCAGTTCATTGTTATGAGTACGAAATTATTGAATTTATTCATAAGATAGTAGTAGATTTTTTTTGTTTTTTTTTTTATTTCGCTTTTTAGAGTAAAAAAATTTATTTTAAAACGTAATATCGATTTTTATAATTGATATTTAATAGACAATGCAATTGGTGTAATAATGTTATGTAGGTAAAATAATTAAATAATTTTCGATGCAATTCGGGTGTATATATCGTTAAAATTTGTACTACTTTATCAAAATTAAAATGGAAACACATAATTATTCTGTAAATGTAGCACATGTAGTAAATAAATTTATTTTCGAAAATCAAAATTATTTTAAGGACCTAGAAAGTTCGTTGACTTCAGCTTTTCAAAACCCTTAGTTGTGTATTTATTCCTTTTTCCTCTTCGAGTTGACAGTACGCTAAAGAATAAGGCATTGCTCACATTCTTTCATAAGAGGAAGATTTAGAACCAATTAAAGTTTTTCTTGATTTGGAATCTTTTTCTCGACTTTGTTATTTTCTTTGACTAAAGTAAAGTACCCAGTAGTTGAACAGGTTTCAAAGTAAAACGTATTTGACCCTACTTTTAATATATAAAGATTAATTATTAGTTCAAATTAGTGATTTTTATGAAAATATAAATAAATTTGAATTCATTGCAGCGCAAAATAACGCAGATGATTGAATGTTTATATTTTGACAACGTTTTTAAGATAGGCTATGAAAAGAGTAGTAGTTGAACAATCAATTCTGACAAGCCGCAATAGTTGAACACTTCGGAAGCAGTAGTTGAACTAATAAAATATATTGCAATAGGCACACCAAAAATTTTCAACGTTTTATTGAAACATCAAAAGAATTATATTATTGATTAATATTAAAAATAATACTATGAATATTTAATATGATCAATCAAAAATGAGAAATATTTGTATTTAATTTTTTAATTACTTTTTTTATGAATGACAAAGTAAATTTTCAATTATAAATCAAAAAAACTCAATTCAAAATGTTCAATAATTTTTAACTACACTAATTTTTAGCTATAAAATTTACTTAATTTACAGTAATTATTACAAATCACAATGCTGATCACTAGTCTATAAATCTATTAAAAGTTAGAGTGCTGTTAAAATTATACGGCCCCAGCTTGTTCAAGTTCTGGTTACCGCTTTGAAAATTTGGAGGTATAGTTAGACGCTAAAATTTAATATAAAAATCATATATCATTTTTAAAATTGTAAATTGACTATATTTACAATTGTTATTGGCTATCTAGTCTATTGCACAATTTTTCTCTAATTATTTATAATTTTTTGTTCCGAGAAAAATTGTGCAATAGACTAGATAGCCAATAACAATTGTAAATATAGTCAATTTACAATTGTAAAAAATATATATAAAAATACAGACTAGTCTTTAGAAATAAAAATATTGTAAAAATTGTAAAAATCATCTGGCGTTAAAAATGTATGTACGGAAGGGCAAGAAAAATTAACATCATACTATATTCAGAGTTGAGTTTGTCATGAGGAGGTAAGTGAATGGTAATTCTGAACATTGTCTCGGATAGCTCAAGGGAAAAGCAGTTGGCGCGATACCAAAAGATCCAAGTTCGAGTCCTGGTCTGGGCCCTCCGAATTATTTTTTCAGTTGAATTTATCTCTAATGACAAATTTAAAATAAGAATGAAAAATTGTTTAGGCCTGGAGGGAATACAGGCTAACAAAAAATTATAAATAATTGAAGAAAAATTGTGCAATAGACTAGATAGCAAATAACAATTGTAAATATAGTCAATTTACAATTGTAAAAAATATATATAAAAATACAGACTAGTCTTTAGAAATAAAAATATTGTAAAAATTATAGTTTATGTCTTTGTAAAAAAAATGTCACGTGCCTAAAGGTAAAAGGGCATATAACAATTTATGCGTCCTTTTATCTTTGCAAAGGTAAAAGGGCGCACATTTTTTTTTATTGCCAATCGAGTAGTAGACACATTCTACGATTAAAATTGAAAAAACAAAATTGTGAAGGTAAAAAGGCGTATGTCTTTAATTATACGCCTTTTTACTTTTAAGATTTCGAGATTTTGGTGATCTAAAGGTAAAAGAGCGTATAACTTTTTTTGGCCAGTTTACAAAAAAACATTCGTAATTTAAAAATGTGAAAAAAAAACTTTCTGTAGTAGTAGCGGCGTAAAATCTCAACTATACAATTTTTTAAAGTTGAAAATAAAATATATCCAAAAAACAATAAATTACGCTTGATTTAATTAATTGCGTAACTTTTATTTTAAATTAGTTACTTAATTTTTACGTAATTTGTTTTTGATTGATTTATTTTCTATTTGTTTATATCACACTTTGTATATGAGGCTGTTATTTTAGTATAACTTGTCTTGTGAAACTATTATTTAACATTTGGTATCAAAACTACAATTTTTTTTTATGTGCCCTTTTACTTTTAAGTAGTACTTTTCTTAAAGCTGAAAGGGCGTATATCTTGAGATACGCCCTTTCAGCTTTAAGATACCAACTTTTTTTTCACAGATTTTTACGTTTCAAACAATTTCAAACCGAATGGCAAAAAAAAATTTTTTTATACGCCCTTTTAGCACAAATCTCTAGGAACCCTTAGCTATACGCCCTTTTACCTTTAGCCACGCGATTTATCATTTAGAGAAGACCATTTCATTGGGTGGTACAATTTTTTTTACTTAAAATGATAATATACCGTTTTTTTACTGATTATTCGGATCACGGTTTAGTACTTTTTTCATAAAAAAAATGTTTTGACTCACGATTAGTTTATCGCGAGTATTTTTACGGTTACGTATAAAATTAATAATTATATTTTATACCAAATAATTAATTTAATTTGTTTGTGAATTAAATACTTAATTCACAAGGTATTTGGACAATCTTACAATTAGATTGTACCAAATAAAAAACCAATGAGGTTCGGTTTAACTTTAATTTATTTTAAAGCAAAGAAATGCGACTGTGCGCTACAAGATATGTGAGAATAACTAACTTAGTAAAAATACAAAAATTGTTACAAAGAGAGTAAGAACTAGGCGTTACAATTACAAGCAGGAAAAATTAGGAGTAGGAATATTTGGTAACGAATAGTTGACCAGGAAGTAATTTGGAGGCGGGATAATTGCAAGCTATGCAGTTTGGAAAAATAAGCAGGAAAGGGAATACGGATGCTAAGGTTTTTACCTGAATGGGCGATAGATTTACAAAATATTTCTAAACTTAGTTGGCAATTAAAAGATTAAATACAAAATTTACCGACCTTGAGTCCACCGTGTATACACGGTGTACGTGGATACACTGTGTAAGCATCATGGATGCACGGTGTATGCACCATGAAATCGTGAAATTTTTACATGGTGTAGCCACCATGGATACACAGTGTATCAACAATGTATCCACAGTGTTGTAACGTCCACGTTTTCCAAAATATAAATAATCTAATTTGTCCCCGGCTCGAAATTTGCTCGCCGGAGTCCAGAGTCATAAACGGGGATCACATTATCAATAACAAAATATAAACAAAACACTTCATTTTAAATAAAACAAAAAAAAAGGAAACCTCTTTATTGGCCTGATCATATTAATAAACGATATAAACAATACATTAGAACACTCTTTTCAACAAATATCAAAAGCTTAAGTGATAATATGTACAAACTTTATGTCAATATTCCGTTTTCGGTGCCACCTGGTGGCTAAACTCTGTCTACTACCTTTACAAAGTAGTATTCCTACCGACGGTTACACCCTAAATCGCGGCCCTACTTACCCCTAATCCCGTTCGGATGCTTGGAAAGCAACCCTTTCCGGCCCTACTTTCCCCTAATCCCGTTTGGGGGCTTGGAAAGCACCCCTTTCCGGCCCTACTTACCCCTAATCCCGTTCGGGTGCTTGGAAAGCAACCCTTTCCAGCTACGCGGTGGCCAAATTTCCCCCACATGGTCAAGTCAGCACTTTCACCCGGTCGGTTCACGATACTTACCTGGGCCTTGGTCAGACTCCAGGTAGAGTATCATCCTCTAGAATTACTTGGTGAAGAGTATTCGTCCGAGTAATTCTCCCGAGGAAGAACTGCTCGTTTTATCGAGCCAAATTTTGGCGTTTATCATTTTTCCCCTAACTCTCTTGTAACGAACCGGAAGGGTCGTTTTAGATACCTGTCCGGTGTCCTCGAACTAGCATTCAAAAATAATTATTTATTATTTTAATCGTAATTTCTTTCATTTTCTATCCATTCGTCTTGCCAAATTCTAAGTTTTTATTTTCGAAACTCAATTCTTTATTATTTTAATCGTAATTTCCTTCATTTTTTATCCATTCGTTTCGTCAAATTCACAATTCTTTATTATTTTAATCGCAATTTCTTTCATTATATATCCATTCGTTAATTTTCCATACTAAATCTTGTTCGGAACTTAGAATAATTTGCCCAGTCTTTTAATTTCTTTTACAATTAATTCGCTCGGCTTCGTCATAATTTCTCACACGCTTAATTTCTTAATTTAATCATACCTTCGGTAACAATAATATAAAATTATTAACTAAATAAATACAATAATTAAATAATAATCGCCGCACTAATAACAATAATTGTTTCTATTAATTTTTAAGTAATTTATAAAAAATAAACTAAAATACTCAAATACAAAAAGTAAAATCTGGGTCATAGTGTATTTCATGTATTTTTATGTCTGCATTTGTGAATTTAGATATACAAATACATGGAGTGAGCAGGTGCTGATTCCTGAGCAGGTACTGAGGCTTTTATCTTATACCAAATTGAAGATTATTAAATTAATGTGAAGCTACACAGAAAAAACAGTTTAATTGAGTGAAAATATAAATTTTATAACATCTGTTTTTTTTTTCAATTTTAGAAATTTGTTTATTTTTGCAACGCAAAAAAAGGATCAATTACATACAGGGTGGTTTGGACGATGTAAATCTCTACGCACGGGAATGGGCAGATGAATTATTCAGGCAATGTAGGAAAAAACTAAAAGTTTTAAATGCCCAAGGATGAAAAAAGCTAAAAGTTTAGAACTGAAGAGGGTATAAACCTAAAAAATATTTATAATTGCAGAATTCAATGTAATTGTTGAAATTTAATAAACTATTTTTGTAATGATGTAAACCCGATCTTATTATTATTATTATTATTATTGTTATTGTTATTGTTATTATTATTATTATAATTTTAAGGAAGTAAAAAATAATCAATGGGGTCCAAGTGGCAGTTATTGAAAAATTGTTTGGATTAATGGATCTTCAATTAATGATTATTGTCCTGTGAAATTTTTAGGCGTTATTTTCGGAGCTATTTTTAAGAAATATTGAATTATATAAAAAAAAATAAAAATTGAACCCGTTGTGATTGCAATGTGTACTCACAGTAACGCCACCACAGAGGCACCGTGGATATACTATGAGATCATCGTAAATACACTGTGAGACTACTGTGGATACACCATAAAAGCAACGTGGATATACTATGGGCCCACCGTGAAAGCACTATGAGTCCCCCGGGAATACACTATGGGCCTACTGTGGATACACCGTGTAAAAATTTCACAAAATGCCAATGGTGCCACCGTGAATACATAGTGTATCCACAGTGAGTACACGGTGCATCCATTATGCGACCAGGGTGGCATCACCGTGGGTTCAAGGCCGCAAGGGAAAAGTAAAAACCCAGAGTAATATAACCCAGGTATCAAATTTATGACCATAAGCAGATTAAAAACTATTTAAGAAAATATCCCAAAAATTACTATTAAAAACTCATTTTCTATTCTAAAGCTAGAAAGTAACTGAAATATAAAAAAAAAAAAGCAAAAAATTGTCTAGACTGGTATTGCAATACATAGGCTGGGAAATTTACAGCCATAAATAAAATTAAATAAATGAATGAACCTTTTTCTAGATAACATGAAATACCTAAAAATACGGGTTTGAATTTAAAATAAAATATATTATTTATATTATTTACCAATTTAAATAATAATTTTCGACTATACAAATAAGAGACATAAAATTATTTAATTAATTTAAATTTTTCTAATAAAACTAATCGTACGACGGAACAAAAAATAACCCGAGTCGAAATTAAAAAAATGATTTGAGCCTCATGCATGAGTCTCCTTTCTTTTGTTGTTGGGCTTGCATTGAAATTTAAAACTGTATTTTCACCCTCATTGGCCTAAAAATAGGCTATTGAGGTCGAAATCACAGTTTTAAAACTGTATTTTGAACCTAAAGAACCTACCTCGAGGGTCTGTAGGTTGTTTCCATCTTTTTATTTTAAGGAACATAGAATTTTTTCATAATAGAAAAAATTTTATAAGTAAAAACTGGACTTTAAAAATTTTCAACTCTTACCTTTGCAAAAATTTTTCAAGTGTAAAGTTGAAATAAAAATTACGACTATTGTGATTAATGTTGCAACAATTGATAAATAATCCAGAAAATATAATAATCCACAAAACAATTTTCCGAATTTTTCAAATTCTTTACCCAACCAAAAAAAATTAGGAAAACGGTTGACCCTGATGGCCATCCCTGCAACTTCCCGCTACTTTCGTAGTTAAGCGCTCAGAATTGCACTTATTACGTTTTTGAGCTCAAAAATATAATTTTCGTGTAGTTTTGAGCTCTCTGAGCTCAAAAGTCTGATAGAAGTTTAATAAAACATTATTTTTTGAATTTTCAAACCGCAATAACTTTTGAATGAATGTACCAATTTTCACGCGGTTTGCGCCATTCGACGCAGTTTTTTTAAATTCTATGATATATTATCAAACACAAATTGATCAGACCGGAAATTTCGGTGTAATTCTAAAAAAACACTTTTTTTAGATTTCTTTCG
Organism: Cotesia glomerata; assembly: GCF_020080835.1. NCBI lineage: Eukaryota > Metazoa > Arthropoda > Insecta > Hymenoptera > Braconidae > Cotesia > Cotesia glomerata. Next base: position 7,592,945 of record NC_058163.1, on the reverse strand, counting down.
TCAACGATAACTCACGAACGAATTAACCGATTTTGACCGGCTTGGTGGCGATCGACGTGGTTTTTTGATGTTTAGAGCTGATTAGTTTTTGGAATTTATCGATCAAGCCGTTTAAAAGTTATTACAAAAAAACCACATTTGAAAAAAATTTTTTTCTCAGTTTTTTTAAGATTTCTCAAAATTTATTAGTCCGAATCGGTCCAACTTGTATTTAAAATCTAAGTTTAGTCGGACCCTTTCGAATGGCACCAACTGCAATCAAATCGGTCAAGCCGTTCAAAAGTTATGAGAGGTTCACACACACACACACACACACACACACACACACACACACACACACACACACACACACACACACACACACACACACACACACAAGTGCCTTGAGAAGCTGACCATTGAGCTGCAAGAGTTTGTTCAAACTAAGGTCAATATCCACAAGGAGATAAAGACCAAGACAACCGGTGTAGTCAATGCTCTTCGAAGATTCAAGAAACTGGACGAGGAATGGCAGTCATCACGACGCCGCATTGAAACTGAAACTGAGACGGAAGAAGCAATGGACACTGGAGCCGACGGTGACGGTGAATCTGCTGCTGAGGACAAGGGTGAAACTGACACAAGGTCTGGAAAGAGAAAGGACTGAGATTCGCCAGAGCCAACCGACAAAGTCACAAAGAAGAAGGACTTGAAAAAAAGCTCTCCCCAACGACTGGCAGGGCAGGGCGACGAACCCAAGAAGACGACTGACTGGGAAAAAGTACAGTCTAAGAAAGAGAAGAGAAGGCTAGCTAGAGAGCAACTCTCAAAACAGCCGCCGAAGGAGCCCAGGCCAGAGCCTAAGCGGAAAAAACCACGCAAATGGATCAGACCCGACGCACTGATCATCCGCCCGGCCGAGAAAACAAAGTATGCCGAGATTCTACGTCGTATAAAGCAGGACGTCCCAGATGAGCAGGTTCGTTCAACTGTGGATAAGATCAACAAGACCAGAAGTGGGGACTTGGGGGTTGATTATGATTTCGAGGAAGAGCACTGACAAAGGCCAAGGTCTGCAAAAGACGATCGCGGACATCCTTAAGGTGGAGGCCAAAGTAATCTGCAAAGGACCGCAGGAGACCATCGAGATCCGAGACATTGATGATGACACGACGAAGGAGCACATTCAGACTGCCCTGAAAACGGAAACCGGAGAAACTTGCGAAATACCACTAGAGGCTATCAAGATCCGTAAGGCCTACAGAGGTACGCAAACGGCTACAGTGACACTACCAGCAGCTGGAGCACAGCTACTGGAAGCGGCAAAATAAGGATTGGCTGGGTCAATTGCCGAATAAGAGCAACTAGAAGACCAGTCCAATGCTTTAAATGCTGGCACTTCGGACATGTTGGGTCCCAATGTAAAAGCCAAGTAGACCGGTCTAAACTCTGCATCAGATGTGGACGTGGCTCACCATGCCGGCACCCACAGGTGCCCGGTATTTCAGGAGGCGCTCCAGAAGTTGACGAACAAACAACCATGAGGATACTACAGCTCAATCTCAACCATTGTGAGGTAGCGCATGACCTGCTCATGCAATCCGTGCGAGAATTAGAGCTTGACTTGGTACTAATAGCAGAGCCATATAAACACCTGAGTACCCAACCCTGGGAATCTGATAGCACATCCAAAGCTGTCATCTGGTCATGTGGCAAGCTCCCTTTCCAAAATGCAGTCGACAACAGCAATGCCGGCTTTGTAGCAGTATCAGTAGAGGGCATCCGCTTCTATAGCTGCTACGCACCACCTAGCCTCTCCATTGTTGACTTCACTGATTTCTTGGATCGACTAACTGAAGATGCGAAGCAATACCATCCAGTAGCGATAGCCGGGGACTTCAACTCCTGGGCAGTTGACTGGGGCAGCAAACATACCAACGCATGAGGGAAAGCACTACTAGAGGCCTTTACTACACTAGATATAGTTTCGCTCAACAGTGGTGATACGCCGACCTACACCAAAGGTGACGCAAGCTCAATTGTAGACCTCACTTTTGTCAGTAATAGCCTTGCTAGAGGTGACTACAACTGGAAAGTGTTGGACATCTACACTTCCAGCGACCATCATGCGATATTCTGGGAAATATCAAACGACCAGAACCTCAAGAGACCAATCAAGCAGTCTAACATCGTTGGTTGGAAGGTGAAATCTTTTGACCCAGAAGCATTGCTAATAGCCCTCGATGGTGATCCGATCAACACTGGATGTGCAGAACAACATACTAAGGACCTGATGAGAAGAGTAACACATGCTTGTGATGCCAGTATGCCTCGTAAACGTGGCATAAATTCGAGACCTTCGGTGCATTGGTGGAACGACCACATCAGCGTCCTCCGTAAAGAGTGTCATAGAAAGAGAAGAATCTCCCAGCGCGGCTATCAACGGCTCAACTCAGTGGAGCTGATCGCAGAGTACAAAAAGGCGCGTCGTGAACTGAATAAAGCCATCAAAGAGAGCAAAAGAAGATGCTGGAAAGAGCTTATATACGAGGTGGATAAAGACGTGTGGGGTAGGCCTTATAAGGTGGTTATGACCCACCTGAAAAAACAACAAATGCCATCACCTACGTGTCCTCAACTTCTTCAGAAAATCGTCACTGCACTGTTCCCACAGCAACACAACTTCGATTACCAGTTGGCGCCAGGCGAACTGGACGACATTCCACCTGTCACTGAAGAAGAACTACTGGAGGCCTGTAACCGTGTAGGGAATAATAAAGCGCCGGGATTGGACGGAATCCCTAATATGACCTTAAAAGCCATCATAAAGGCAGCTCCAACATTATTCCTCGACGCTTATAATGCATGCCTCAAGGAGGGGACTTTTCCTCGTAAGTGGAAACAGCAACGATTGGTACTGTTGCCTAAAGGGAAGAAACCACCAGAAGAACCATCATCTTACCGACCACTTTGCATGCTAGATACGGCGGGTAAGATATTTGAGCGCATAATTCACCAGAGAATTGAAGCAGTAGTCGACCCACTCCTGGTAGACAATCAGTATGGATTCCGGAAAGGACGATCAACCCTGGACGCAATCAAACAGGTTGTTGATACGGCCAAGGAAGCAATCGCAGGAACCAGATGGAAAGGTGGAACGAAGAAGTATTGCCTGGTGGCGACACTAGACATCAGAAACGCCTTCAACTCCGCCAATTGGAAATGCATCACGCAGGCCCTCCAAGAGAAGAATGTACCAGAATACCTGCTTAAGATCGTAGCAAGCTACTTTGAAAACAGGGTCCTGAAGTATGACACGAAGAACGGTCCGAGGGAGTATGATATTACTGGAGGGGTACCACAAGGTTCAGTTCTAGGCCCGCTCCTGTGGAACATTATGTATGACGGTCTATTAAGACTAACTCTGCCAAAAAACGTCAAACTCGTAGCATATGCAGATGACGTAGCCGTAGTGATCGTTGCCAAACACCTTGACGAGATAAATCATATGTTCGATCTCACTTTTGAGCACGTTAACCGGTGGATGGACGCAGTGAACCTGCAACTGGCGCAACACAAGACTGAGGCAGTACTTATTACCAGCAGAAAAGTGGTAGAGACCATTAAGCTGAAAGTCGGCGAACAAGAAATCACATCACAACCTTATATCCGATATTTGGGAGTGATGCTTGATGCCCGACTCAACTTCAAGCAGCAAGTGGAACATGTCAGTGCCAATGCGTCAGTAGTGAAGGCTAGTCTCGCACGACTGATGCCGAACGTCGGAGGCCCAAAACAGAGCAGGAGGCTATTATTGTCATCAGTAGTCATATCGGTGCTCACTTACGGAATATCCATTTGGGCCGACGCATTAAAGACGCAAGAATCATTGAGAAAGGCTGGACCAGTATATCGACTGAGTGCCCTACGAGTAGCTAGTGCCTTCCGCACTATATCAGAAGAAGCAGTGTGCGTCATTGCTGGAACCCTACCTCTTAGAGTTCTAGCAGAGGAAAGACGGGCCCTTTACCAACGAAAAAGGTCAACTGCACTGATCTCTGAAGAACTTAGAATTGAAGAACGGTAGAAGAGCATAGGCCGATGGCAACTACAATGGGATGCTGCAGAGAAGGGTAGGTGGACGCACCGTCTCATACCTCGGATCGACATTTGGCTTAACCGGAATCACGGTGAGGTCAATTACTATCTTACGCAGATGTTGTCGGGACATGGGTGTTTTCGAGAGTATCTACACCGCTTTAAGCACGATGACTCTTCGGAGTGCCCGTCCTGCCCAGGAGCTGCTGAAGACGCGGAGCACGTCTTCTTTGTATGTCCTCGTTTCGATCCACAGCCCGAAGAACTGGAGAGGATCCTGAAACAGAGAATGCAACCAGATTCACTAGTAGAAGCAATGTTGTCAGCAGAAGCTGCCTGGAACGCTACCAACACGTTTGCAACAGAAGTCCTTAAAGACTTGCGTTCCACCGAAAGAAAAAGAGCAAATAGCAGAAGATAGAAGGAAGGTAGTTAACACCTTAGCCACCAGAAGGAAGAGCAGTAGCTAGATCCTCCCTTCACGAAGTAATGCCTGACGGCGGTTTCCATGAGTGATTAGAGGAAAGAAGGAAAAGGGGTTTAGGGTTTAGTGGGTAGGGGCGTTAGTGTCGAGTTTTAGTATGACGCTGCGTCGAGTCGCCACATATCCAGGCCAAACAGCTATGCCTAGAATCTGTAAAAAGGATTCCCCCCCCTAAAAAAAAAACACACACACACACACATACATACATACATACATACAGACATACAGAAACCACAGCGGGAATAGTCAAGGGAGCTTCTTAGGACCTCAAAACGTCGAGATCTGATAAAAACTCGATTTTCGAAAAACGGGGTAAAAACAATGACTTCCCGATTTTTGAAAATTTTCAATTGTCTTAGAGGGAAGTTAAAAAGTTACGAGTTTTTTTTTTTAATATATTGTTTCGTTAAATAACCATAAATTTTTTGAAAATTTACTTATTGGGATGTTTTTTTTTTGAAAATTTTTGTTTCTAAGGTAGTACTACCGTTACCACGAAAGTCAAATCCCAAAACCTAACCTTATTTGATTAATCTAGTAGATTTCCCTATACTAAATCACGTTGGAGAAAGAGAGACAGAGATAAATTTTGAATGTTTTTTATTAATAAATATTCTCAAATGCTTGGAAACCATACTGATTGTTATTAAATATGTTATAGATGTTGTTTTCCCTCTTTGTCTTAATTTTTATAAGAATCTGAACGTCCAGTTTTGTGAAATAAAATAAAGTCTTTGATTTTCCATAAGGATCAACGGTTAAGGCGAAAATATGTAAATATTAATATATTTTTTTCAGGACATGCCAGGCTTCCAAAAATATTACTGCTTAATTATGATATTATAAAGTACCAATATGCCAAATTTCATTAAATTCTGAACGTCAATTATAAAACCGGTAGTACTACCTTAAACTTTTAGAAAAAAACGCAAATCTATCGGCTATTCTCAACATGTCAACTTCCAAATTAACAAAAATATAATTGTTTTGATGTATAATTGAAAAAACTTACAGAAATAAATTACTGTATTATTGAATAATTATAACATGTGCATATTACTTATAATGAATATACGGATTTTGTATTACAACAATTCGAAAAGTGTGTTCAAGTACTGGTCCCATTTTTATAAAAGTGTTCAAGTAATGGGTACTTTATTTTTATTGACTGTTTTTATAATTAACAAATATTAATCTCGTTAAAAACAATTTCACTGTGAAGTATCACCCCAAGTACACACGTTCAACTATTTTTACAAAAATTATCAGTAGATTTTTACAAAAAATTATGAAATAAAAAAAATATAAGTACATACACATTTTAGATTCGAAAAAAAACTTTGTTGGAAAGAGTAAAAATTATAATGAAAAAATCGACGTACTTAGTGCGCATTATACTTCATAGTACGAGTATAAATTTAAGTCGTTTTAAACGTATTTTAATGTCAAGTTGAATGATTGAAAGTATTGAATCATGCGAAGTAAAAATTACTAAATAAAAAATATGCTTTCATAAAATGTTCATAAGTGTTATAAAAATATGAAACTAAACAGAAGTACGGAGACGATGCACTGTATATCGTGTATAGCCGGTATAGCAATAAGAAGGCTTGACAGTAATTGACATTTTATTTTCACACAACATCTGTGGTCTACTCGAAGAACTGAATGAAGATTTTTCTCAGCGTAATTCGAGTATAAAACGTTCACAAACATACCCAATATTTACGGTAAGTTCAGTATTATTTCGGTATGATTGAACTAGTGATGGGAAGGAAAAAACATGCTGATGCATTACTCGTCTTTAATTTAATTGGCCAAAAAATTTGTGAAGGTAATTTTGCATCTCATTTGTTGTACAAGCCAGGTTTGTATTTTAACTTTTCGATTCTTTAACGAGCAATTACGTTATTATCATACTTTTTGAAACGGTATATGTAGCTTTAGTTTCAATAACAAACAAGGTAGAAGTACCATTTGTGGACATTATACCGTTTTTGGGCACTTGATGTTCAAATTATTGTATAAATAATTTATAAACGTATTCCCTCACGAATTTGGAAATGCCGTAAAGATTCGGTATTTATACGATATAAATGCTGTATTTTTACCGTAATACTTCAGTTATTTTAGCCAGTTTTTATGTCGAGTTTTTACGAAAAAATTACGAAATAAATTTAGAATATTTACGGCAATACAATAGAAAAATTACGGTATATTAACAGCATTTAAACCGTAAATGTACCGCATATTTTTACGGTATAAGTTCTAGAGTTTTACGGTAATTTTATCGTATTATTTCTGAACTTTGCAGCAAAAGTACGGTAGAAATGCTGTATAACTATAGTAAAAAAACTGGCCAAAATAACCACAGAAATACCGTATTATTTCAGAATTATAACGGTTAATTTATGGTAAACGCATTAATACCGAAAATTTACGGTATTTCAAAAACCGTGAGGATTAGCATCATAAATTCTGTTTGAATGAATGTAATCGTTTAAAAATTCTATGAAAATATTATTTTAACATTGCAATGGCTCTCAATCAAATCGAAAAGACTATATCTCTTAGCTAGATTTATTTACAAACTATTCAGTTCTGGTGATCCAAATTTTTTGAGGTGTCTCTTTATTGAGGAGTCACAAGACATTAGACGCTCTGAAAGGCTGGCTTCAAAGTACAACAATGTCTCGTTCTGCTTTCCAAACTTCTCAACATCAGTATATGAGCACTCTTTTTTAATCTCTTCAATACGCCTTTAGCGCGTAATACCACTGGATATCATAAACTCACTTAGCATAGAGGCATTAAAATCCAGATCCTTTAAATTCTTCTACGACCTTAAACTCAGGGAGGCCTAGGAACCAAAGTCAGAAAATATTCTACAATATTTATAGTATAAACTGATATGTACAAAACTTCATTGCTCAGATCCATGAGTCTTTCTATTTTCTATTTATGCTGTCATTTATAAGTCACAATCTATCATATTGATAATGTTTATGGTTTTACATGTACTTTAATTATCTTCTTTAATTCTTTTGCCACCTGGCTTTTTGCTTTGGCATTTAAATCGGAATAAATGAATAAATAAATAAATTTTCTGCATAATTACTAGATTTAAAAGTGTCCAAAAATAGTACCAAAGTGTCCAAAACCGGTGGTTCTATTCTGTAACCAATCAAAAAAGTATTTTAAAATTGACCAAAAAATGACTGAAAAAATTTTTACGGCAATTTCGCATCTAATTTGTCGTACACCGTATGTGTACCGTACTATCCCGCTTCATAGCATTATTTATGTTTGTAAAGATACTTGCCGTAAGATGGACGGTGTGGCTTAATGTATATAGAATAATCGAAAGGAAATTTAGTATAGACCGGATAGCTCAAATGGTAGAGTAGCCGACATGTCTTCGGAAGGTTCTGGGTTCGAATCCCAGTCCGAGCTATATCTAAGAATTTTTTTTCTCGCATATTCTATAAACTCACATTAAGATGATCCTCTCCACATTCCTTTCTCAATCCTTTCCTACCAATTATCCTGTTACGTGAATGTGGAACGCTTCATGTAATAATTACCGTAACTCCTATTCTTTCCCGCTTCACAGCATTATTTATATTGGTAAAAACTACAACCGTCAATCTTACGGCAAGCATTTTTTACAACGATTTTTTACTACGAAAAAAATTTTTTCTAAATTTTTTTATCAATTATTCTTGTAGGAAATTTAATTTTCTACAAAAAAGTACTAAGGTAGTTTCTTCGTAATATTAACGAATAAAAAGTTATTGAGCTTTAAATACTCGCACAAAAGAAAATTTGAACTAAGTTAGTTTCAAAGCAACTTTTCGAAAACTTTTTTAGTAACTGTATGTATTTATTTCAAAATTTATCAAACTAGACTGTTTCTAATATAATTAACACATGTCTTTTGGTGAAGTATTAACTGTGAATTATGAATAATTTCGCTCATTTTAATTTGGATATTTTTTCCTATGAGCAGTGATTTTTTAAAATTGAATTTGAATTTCATTACGGAATCTGAATCAAGAGCAAGCTAGTACCTCCGGATGTATACTAAATTTAATTTTTTTATTTAAGAACATGTAGGACAGGTGGGACAGGTGAATATTTAAATTTTGAACATGATGCTGGGACGCTTTTTGACCGAATGAAAAATCATGAAACTTTGCAGGAGAACGTAAATAGAAGTCCTTCGTGAATTGATTATTTTATTTTTAAATTTGATCATTGAAAAAAAAAAAAAATGATAAATAAACAGGTATTCGTGCGTAAAACTGCCTTATCTCGAGTCATCACATATTTAACTAAATAAGCTTGACTATAAAGAAATTGCTAATAAACATACAACCAATATAATCTTTGAGACTGATTTAATTTTTTGGTTATTTCTTATTTTAGTTTATATTACTTATAAGACATAATTATTAAAATGCAGCTAGGTTAGGGTAAAAGACTAATTGTCAACAAAAAATTGAATTTACTATATATCTTCATGTAGGCCGCAAGAGAGTGATATAGGTAAATTATCTAGTTTAATTTTTTTAAGCAGTGGTTAGAGTATTTACAAAGTCTGGTAATCTCCTTCAGTGCATTTTACATGTAGTTCAAATAAACAAACCGATATATTAAATTGTCATTTGTTGTCACTGGTCCAGACTGAATTACCGATATCAGACTGTATACCATGTTTTCAAGAAAAAAATATAAATTATATAATCAAATACTTTGAAACAGAAAATGTGATACAAAATGGATTCTAAAATCATATCTGATTAAATTTTCTTTTATTGCGAGTATTTAAAGCTTAATAACTTTTATTGGTTAGGATTACGAAAAAACTACCTCAGTACTTTTTTGTAGACAATTAAATTTCCTACAAGAATAATTGACGAAAAATATAAAAAAAAATTTTTTTGTTAGATTTACCGGATGAAAACGTAAATAAAAATTTTTTACGTGTTATTTAAATGGGAAAATAAAAATTCATTGAGCTTCATGAAGAATTGAGATTTCGAGCTGCGCTTTGGAGAGAATTTTTTTTATACCTTAGAGAAGTTTTTGAGACAGCAGCACTTGAAAAAAAAAAATAAAAATGTTTTTTTTTGGACCACTCTAATATATATACACGATATAACGCGGCTTGTCACGACGATAGCGTCAACAATTTTTAAGGGATCTCAATGAAACTCAACATGCTTATTCTATTGACTATTAGGAAGGTCAAGTTTAAATATGAGCTTAATCGGTCAAATAGTTTAGAAATTACAGCATTTAAAGATTTTAAAATTTCGAAAATTTGATACTTTCACTACTTCTCCTTCAAATAACTTTTGAACGCGTCGAGTTATTCGATTCCTGTTAAATGTATCTGAAAGCTGAGAAATTAAGCTTCAATTTATATGCTCACATTTTTTTCTAAAGCAAAAAATATCCATCTTAGGATCATTTTTAAGAAATTTTACTCTTGCAGTCGTTTTGTCTATACAAAACTGACTGAAAAGTACTGAAGTACAAATAATTCTTCTCTTTCTTTATTGAACGTTATTAATTTTTTTTTGTATTCAATCCTAGTCCGGGAAAAAATGAATTTGCCTAATCATATATATTTATATATGATTATATATTGAATATATAGAATTATATATTAGTTATCTATGTACTTTGAGCGAGCCACGCGCCAATATGGTCGAGGTGATAAATATTTTCAGCAGGGATAATATAAGGCTGAGGCCCGATAGGGCCAAGGCTTTATATCCCTGCTGCAAATAATTATCGCCGAGACCGTATTTGCGCGTGGCTTGCCCATGGTGCTTAAAAAATGTTTCGTCCTATGGCGGACGTATGCGGGTTTTTACGTGCAGGGGATACTCAAATTATAAATAAATAGCGTACGATGCCATAACCCTCTAATCCTCTAAATAAAAACACATAAAAGTCTTGAAGTTAGTCAAAGGTGCGCTTTTTAATTTAAAATGACAGTTGAAACGTAAGCTACTCGGCTGTATAGAGATTGGTGACGCTTGCGTGACATTGTCCTTGACTGTATAAAGTTCTATACACCCCAGTAGATACTGGTGCGTACGCGTATTATTTACAAATTGAGTGTCGTCTGCGCGTAAAAACCCCCATACGTCCGCCTAGGACGAAAATGATTATATGTAAATCTATATATAATTAGATCTGATTAGATCTGAGTTATCTAGGGCTATATATGATTATATATAAATCTATATATGTACACAGTAAAAAAATTTTCGTAAAATTTAACATAAAATTTTGTGTAGATGTTTTTTTTACATAAAATTTATGTTAATTCTACACAAACGGTTTGTATTGATCAATCCATCCATTTTTTAACACACTCAAGTGTTAATTCAAAGTAAAACTACACTTTTTTAATGTTACTGGCCAACCAACACAAAATTTATGTTAAAGAATTCTTCATATATAGTCACGTATGCCACACAAGATAGACATGTAAATGTGATAGCCTCAACGTCATTTTAATTTGGTGGATTTTGATTTGTGTCATTACGTAAAATACTTAAATGCAGCTAATAAATATACAATTGTAGTGTATAGCAATTAAAAACTAAGTAAATAAAGGGTAATTTATATTAAAACATCCGATAACAGAATTGTAACCTTAAAATTCATTACAAGGTTAATGTCCTTTCTAGTGTGAATCTAGAAGACAGAATGAATTTTAAATTATGAGGAAATAAATAAAATAAGAAAAATTATAAATTTTATGATTATGAATCTAGCAGACATGTTGATTTTTTTTGACAAATTATTTACAAGTTAAAAATACTTAAAAAAATTACACGAATAATTCTTCAAATTTTCTACAAGTGAAATTTTTTGTAATAATTTTTGTAATAATTTTTTCATTAAAAAAAATTGTAAAATTTTCAGATGTCGGCTAACTTAATTTTCATTTATTTTTTGAATTAGACAAAAAATAAATAATTGAAATTAATAAATTATTAGAAAATAAACTTACAGTTTTTTTAATTTTCTACATGTGCATTTTTCCTTTAATTTATTATTTTCAATTGCTCATGTATTTTTTTTAATCACAAAATATATATATATATATATATATTTAAATTATTAGTAAAACTCACATATTTGACAGCTGATCTGAGTAACACAAAGAAAAAGTTACAATCAACACTTTATTTGTGTTATGGATAACATTTAAGTGTGTAGAAATCCGAGAATCAGCCAATGAAAGTTTTAACATATTTTTGTGTTACTTTTAACACAGAATTATGTTGATTTCATCAATACAAACAGTATGTGTAGAATTAACATAAATTTTGTGTAAAAAAATCATTTACACAAAATTTTATCTTAAATTTTACGAAAGTTTTTTTACTGTGTATGATTATATCTGATCAGATCTAATTGATACAGGACCATGTATAGAATTAAACGTAAAACTATGTACATAATTATATCTAATCAAATGTAAATTATAAATTTACATTTATTAATATTTAATAATATATAATTAGATGCAGCATTTTTTAATGATTATATATAATAAATATTTTGTTAACTGAATTTGTTTCACTTGCAATGTCATATGATATAAAGATTGCTTAGGGGGCGTCCATAAATTACGTGAGGCATTTTTGAGAATTTTTTGACCCCCCCCCCTCCCCCCTTGATAAGATTTCGTAAGATTTTCCTCAACTCTCTCCCCCCCTCCCTTAATCTCACGCAAGATTCTTCAAAATTTATGTTTTGGCTGTAAACGTGTTGGATTATTGAGAAAAAAAAGCGCCATTCGGCTACACCCGACATGGATAGGTAGATTTCTTGTTTGAATATTGAAAAAAACACGTTATTTAAATGCCGTAATGTCCTAAAATTTATTTTTTATTATATTTTTGGAAATAACGATATGAGACTGACTACAACAAATAGATATTCGAAGACATCTTCTTAAAAAATAGGATTTTTTTACAGATAAAAGTCATTTGATGATAAAAGCTAAAATTTAATTTATTCTTGATTTTTTTTTGAATTTTCTCAACTACGAAATAAATTGAAAAAACTATTAAAAGTAGACGAACAATAGTTTAAATTGAAGATAATTAAACATATTATGACAAAATTTTATTAAAATTACGACATGAGACCGGCTACCACCGATAGATTTCTAAAGAAATCTAACTACAAAATTAGTGAATCCTATCGATCAATAATCAAATTAAACAATCGAGCGCTATTTTGCTGCTCTACAGGGTTCAGACGAATACGACAAACACTATTGTGTCAAATTTGGCCATATTTTATTATAGAAATACTTTTTCACGCAATTTTACACTGTTTTCTGCTAGAGAAAAAATGACGTGATATTTGTTAAGATCCCCCTCCCCCCTAAGTGAGATTTGGTAAGATTTAGCTTGATCCACTCTCCCCCTAGAACACCTCACGTAATTAATGGACGCCCCCTTATAAACAAAAATTATCTTTATAAATTATTTTAATTAATTATATTACATTATAATAACGTTTATTGTAACATACCGAATTCTATCACAGCTCATAATTATCTTTTAAATTTTTAAATATTAAAAACGTTAATTTATGTAGTGATTTGAATTATTATCATGTGTTACAGTTATGTATCCCAGTTGTCGGGTTATAAAAAATGTCAAAAGAAAATTGCTATTTTTGCTTTTGATTTCAAATAAATATTTGTTAACTGTTAACAAATATTTATTAACATTTAATAAATAATTTATTAACTGGTAAGGTAAAAGCCCCAATAGATGATCACGTACCAGTATATGATCACTCCATGTATTTGTATATCTATATTCACAAATATAGGTATACAAATACACGGAGTGATCATATACTGGTACATGATCATCTATTGGGGCTTTTACCTTAATAAATATATATTAAATCCCATGATGTTAAAAAATCACTTATTAATAGTTAATAAAGATCATTGAATATAAACAAATCCTTCTATCAATATCAGTGTAACTATACGGAAATCATATAATTATATATGATGTTACAGAGTGTAGTAGTGCAGTAAGGTCGTGTTTTTATAGTCGGGCTATTTGGTTACAGTTATTGGAGTTAACAGCCGAGACCAGTGATTGCAGTTTCAATCGTCTTAGCGAAACGAATGGAAATTTTGAAAAAACGTTTTTAGAGATAATAGATATTTTAATAAACTATTTCACCACAAAGCGGTTTTTTCAAAAATTTCATTCGTTTCGTCAAATCAATCGAAACTGCAATTGCTCTGCTGTTAGGAGTGCGACAGAGATAGTTCCGTTGAACTCCGTGAGAGCAAAGCGAGAAAAAGATGGTCTCGCCTGTTAAGTTTTGAATAATTGGCTGGAACTGATTAGTAGTTGTGCTCTGTGAGCTGCGGCATATTTTGAGATAATATTTCTCAGAAGATCTGACTGTTTTTGTTCTTTATTTTGGACATTTAGTTGGGCATTTTCAGTGAGGTTAGCTACTAACACATATACACGTACCCACATATATACATCTTCTTAACGTCTCGCGCCATCTAGCGGTTTTTAAGATGACATCTAACTGTGGTCTCTGCTTAAAGGTTGTTACTGACCAGGCAGCACTGGTGCAAACTGGCGCTGCATGCAAACACTACTTCCACGATACATGTGTCAAAATACGGTACTGTTTACCGAGTAAATCGCGCGCTGCTGGTAAAATTGCGAACATGTGCCCCGTATGTTTTGTTGATGTTTCAAAAGTTCTAGAGTCAATACATGCTAAGTTAGCTACAATGGACAGTATTGATAAAAAGATGGATACTTTCACGAAGACAGTGAACTCGATGTCCACACAAGTCAACAAGCTGGTTAAGGATTATGGTGTCCTGCAGAAGGACTTTAAGACATTAGAGGAGCGGGTGTTGAAGATTGAAACAAAACGGACTGAGTTGAACGCTGATGCGTTCTTAGTAAAGGAAATAAAGGATGCAGCTCAAAGTATTGTTGGGGGGAATCTTGAACTCAGAACTCTGTAACTAGAATCGCAGCAATTGGCAGATGAAATCACTGTAGGTGGCATTCCGGAGTCAGTAGGAGAGGTATTAGTTGATATAGTAATTGGATTAGTGAATAAACTGCAAGTTCCTATAGAAAAGAGAGAAATTGTCAAAGTTGAACGCATGGGTGCCTTCGGACGAGTTAAGAATCGCAATATACATGTGAAGTTTAGCAGCCAGAGACATGTTGATGATATCATGAAAAATGTTAAAGTAATCCGACTAGAAATTGTAGTGAGGAATGCCGAAGAATTAGTGAGGGGCAAGTTTGGTTTGCCTAACTTAGACAAGCCTAATTTGCGCCTTCTTAAATCCACGATAGGCAAAACGAAGATTGGCATGCCAAATTTGCATGTAATTTGGGACATCTATAGCAAGCCGAACTTCGGCGAACCTTTGGAATGCCTGACTAGCTGGAAGTAACGATAACCAAAGATTTGCCGTAGTTTGGCTTGCCATAAATGTCCCTAGTTACCTTTAAGTTTGGTAAACCGAACTTTCGTAAGCCCTTGGATTTTATAATTTCCTGCAAGTTAGGCATTCCAAACGTTTGACGAACTTCGGCGTTTCTTGCCAAAGTACTCTAAAACGGAGTGGGAGAAGATATTTGGCTTTAAGTCTTTCCAAGGTTAAGCCTTTTAGTTCTATAAATATAAAAGTGTGTATTTACGAGAGTATTTGTGTATTGTACATATAAACATGGTGTCTCATGTACCCGACTAGAAATTTCAGTGAGGCATATACCGAAGAACCAATTCGGGGCAAGTTTGGCTTGCCTAACTTAGGCTTGCCTAGGTTGTACCTCATAAAAACCAAGGTAGGCAGAACGAAATGTTTGGCTTGCCATATTTGAACGTAACTAGGAAAGTTTCATGGATTCCTTAAGTCTGATATATCATGGGAACGCCGAACTGGTTTCAAGTAATGATAACCTGAGTTTTGCTAGTTTGGAGCGAACCGGGCTTTCCGAACTTAGGCTAGCCCAATTCGAATCTTATTTGTTTTAAATTAGGCAAGCCGAACATTGGTTATGCTTATAAGTATCTTAAAGTAAGAGGTCGCTCATCATCGGCGTAGCGTCGCGGTATGGTATAGGGCCCTCGTGCGTCGGGTACCGTGTTCGAGTCTCGCGTTCGACATGTACGATTTATAATAATTAATAATTACTAATTATAATTACTATTAAGGCGAGTGTGAAGTAAAGTTAAGTGTTATGTGTGATTAGTGTATCTAACTCCTCCATCATCTCCTTCCCCTTTGACTTATCAAATCTACCAATCAAAAAAATCTCTTCACATTAAAAAATGCTCCAAAAAACAAAAAACAATTACAGAAAAAATAAAATGAAATAATAAAAATAATATTAAATAAAAGCAACAAAGAATTTGTTTTTTATTATTCATGAAATACTTAAAAAATTTAGTACTAAATTTAATATTTATACTTAAAATAGTAAAAGAAGATAAAAAAATAAGCATTTGTTTTTATTAATTTTCGCTTGATAGTAAAAAAGCTAAAAATCAAGAAAGAATTAGATTTGGATTCTTCGTCGCGAATTTGGTTTCCAAACTGCAACCTAATCAGGAAGCCAAGTTAGGCTGAGCCTCGCAACTGCGTTACATCCCAAACTTCGGCCTGGTTTGGATGCCTTACTTACTGCAAGTTTGGAATTCGACATGCCTTACTTGCGCCAAATCACTGCCTCACTGAAATTTCTAGTCGGGAAGTGCTATGAAAGTTGGAGATGTTTTGCCGAATGGACAGTCGCCGAGTCATGCAGTCTATATTCATCGAAGACATCCATTATCTCTTTAAAAGCTCTGTATAAAAGTGCGTAAACAATATCCGAATATTCTTCCCAGAAATATCTGGATTTCGTTTTGCTCAGTCAATGTGAGGTATGCAGATGACAAGCCACCAATCAAGCTCACACCATCAGCGGGACTAGAGCCGCTAAAAAAATTAATTAATTAGCAGATTATGGCTCCCTCATTAGCATCTTCTTCTTTATCATCATCATCATTACTACCAGGCGTTGTTCGACCGGATCCTGATTTGCTAGATTTACTTAATATGGACTTGAAAATATTTCATATCAATGCTCAATCGCTCAGAAATGAGCGGCACTTTGAATTATTTAAAGAATACTTCAGATGTCATCACTTTGATATTATAACTGTTTCCGAAACATGGCTTAATCATCTTGTATCTAATAACATTGTCTCCTTGCCATTTTTCAGTTTGCATCGTCATGATCGCCGTGTTCGAAGTAGAGACGGCGTGGCGATCTATGTCAGGAATGATTTAAGCTCCAAATATGTTGCCTCGTCGGCTAATAATGAAGATCGGCACCCAGAATATTTATTTGTGGAAGTCTCAGGATCTTCAAGACAGAAGATTCTAGTTGGTGTCGTTTATAAACCTCCAAACACAGGACATTTAGAAGATTTAGAGCATGAACTTGAAACTCTCATGGCTGATTTCGGTAATGTTGTAATTATGGGAGACTTCAACTCAGATTTAAATAAAAGGTGTTCTTATGGCACGCAACTGTGTAGGTTCTGCTCATGTTTAGGCTTGCATCTAGTTGAGCATCGTCCAACCCATCACCTCGAGAACTCTGAATCATGGATATGTGTATGCTTAGTTGATGATTTAAACAAAGTGCTCCACGCAGGTCAATCGTCACAACCGTTTATATCAGATCATGATCTAATATTTATCACATACAAATATAAAATAGACAAGCGTCGAATAAACTGTTTCACCTATCGTAACTGGAATGCTGTGGATGAGAATTTATTACAAGATCTATGCCTTGCCGTTGACACTGAAGCAATGCAGTCTTGTGAGACAGTGGACAAAATGAATACATGTTTGCATAGGCATCTCAGTCATATTATAAATATGGTTACTCCTGAAAAAACTGTGTATCCAAGACGGCCACCAGCGCTATGGTTCACAGATGAAATAAAGGAACTTCAAAGACGCCGTGACAAATTGTATCGTATTTTCAGGAGGACCGGTTATGCGTATACAGAATATTCTAATATAAGGCGTCTCGTAAAGCAGAGGTTGAGTCGTGAGAAAAAACGATATTTTAATCAACATCTTAGCTGCGCGAAGAACTCGAAAGTATTGTGGAATGATCTTCGAAGATTGGGTTTAGTTAAGTGCAAAGAAACTCAGACAGTTATAAAGATCGATCTGGATCACTTAAATGATTTCTTTATAAAATCTTCGCGTAGTGCAGTGGAGACTGATGTCGGTACGGCAGATATTACATCATTAAACGATAATAGTGAATATTTTAGTTTTCGTGAACTTGATTCGGAATCCGTGAGGAGGGCGATTATGAGGTTGACATCAAGTGCGGTGGGACCTGATAGCTTCTCTATTAAGGCATAAAAGTGTATGTTACCATTTCTTCTACCGCGATTCATAGATTTGTTTAATAAGTCTCTGTTAGAAGGGGTGTTTCCATCGGAATGGAGGCAATCGTACGTGGTGCCTATTCCAAAAATTGCAAATTCGACGAACTGTGAGGATTAAAGGCCAATTTCGCTGCTATCGAACTTGTCAAAGGCCTTGGAAAGATGTGCATATGAACAAATCGTGAAGTACATCAATATTAACAGTTATGTAGATCAATATCAATTCGCGTTTAGGGAGGGCTTGAATACTCAAACGGCTGTGATTAAACTGTGCGATGATATCCGATTGGGAATTGATGAATCAAAAGTGACGGTAGCAGTCTTCTTTGATTTCAGCAAGGCTTTTGACTCAGTTAACCACCAAAGACTGCTACGTAAACTTCTGTATATGAATTTTGATGATAAGGCACTAGAATGGGTTGGATCGTACTTAGCACAGAGGGGACAATCAGTTCATAGTAATGGTTGCTTCTCACAGTGGAGGGAGGTTCCCAATGGTGTTCCGCAGGGCAGTGTTCTTGGGCCGTTATTGTTCTCGCTATATATTTCAGACCTTGCTAAATCACTAAATTGTCAGTATGTATTTTATGCGGATGATTTAGTGATATACTTATCGTGCCACGCTTCAGAAATTAATGATCATGTTGCTATGCTAAACAATGAAATTGCGAAAATCATTAACTGGTGTAAATTAAACTGTTTAAAGTTGAATGCGTCGAAGACGAAGGCAGTTATCTTTGGTAGTCGTCATAGAGTTAGCAGTGATGCTTGCATCTCAGCCGAAAGGATCGTTGTTAATGACTGTATCATCCCGTACGTGGAATCGGTTAAATACTTAGGTGTCATTATTGATGATGTGCTAACGTGGGAAGATCAAGTAACGAAAATATGTAATCAGGCCATGAGGACTTTGGCACAGCTAAAGATCAGTAATAAGGTCTTTAATGAACAACTTCGAATTAAGTTAGTGGTAACTCTGATATTTCCAATTTTTTATTATTGTAGTCCTGCTTTCATGAACATTTCCAACAATTTACAGCTCAAGTTGCAAAGAAAGATGAATTCGTGAGTTAGATTTATATATAAAATCTCAAAACTGGAACATGTGACACCGTTTTACAACAAACTAGGTTGGCTCAAACTGAGTGCAAGAAGAGACTATTTCATTGCCTGCTTGTTTTTTAAAGAAATACGTCTAAATTTTCGACAGTTGTTCGGGCGGGTTGGAGTTTTTAGATGTTGCTTTGCGTATATGAGACATAAGACAGGACTATTTACGCTTGCCGCATGCAAACTCGAATATGTTTGATAGATCTTTCTTAGTTCACGGCATTCGCATCTGGAACTCCTTACCGGCTGACCTAACTTCCCTCGATAATTTGGATTTATTCAAAAATGCTTGTTTTGCTTATTTTTGAGAAAATGATATTTAACAATTTCGAACTTAGATTTATGATATATTCATTATTATAGCTGTTACTTGAATATGATGATTATTTGATGATTGATGATTATTTATTACTTGTTGCTTATTATTATTACTTTATTATTTACTACTTATTATTATTATTTTTGAAAATTATTTCTATAAATTATAAGATTTAAAATATTGTACTACTATATTGTATCAAATATGTATTTATATATGATGGTCTTGAGGGAGCCATGGCTCCAAGATCAATTAACGCTATTTATCTATCTATCTATCTATCTATATATGAATCATATATAATTATATATGAATCATATATAATTATATATGAATCATATATAATTATATATGAATCATATATAACTATATATGAATCACATATAATTATATATGAATCATATCTAAATATATATGAATCATATCTAATTATATATGAATCATATATAATTATATATGCATTTTGTGATTACTATAAAACATTCTCTGTTTTCATCTCAGAGTCTGCTACTCCAATGATTAATAATCTTTTAAACTATAGTTTCTTTTGGATGAAATAATGGAACTGTATTAATTAATTTAACTTATAAAAATCGATTATGTATTCGATTTGCATTAGTTGTAGGTATTTCAAGCTTCACTCTTCCAGTAAGTCTCGTAGGTAAACAAGTAGCGTGGTAGTCTTTAAAGCGTCAGGTCCCCGGTTCGATCCCCGCTCACGGTGAATTTTTTTCTATTTTTATAGAAATAATTATATCTAATTACATATGATTATATATGATTAGATCTGGCCAATTTTCAGGTCTAATGATATATAAGTGATTATATATAACTATATACCCAGTCAGCATCCAAGTCAGAAAGATTTCAGTATGAAGTCTTTTAGAAAACTTCTTATAGAAGTCCTAATGTGACGTCTTAAGGAGCTCTTTTTTACGAGGTCAGAACTAAGAGCTCTTAATGAACTCATAAGTTTGGAGTCAATTTTCTGACATCTAACTGAGTCCCTTTTTTGGAATTCTTTTTGAGTTGCGTATAATGAGCTTATAGACATTATAAACAAAAATACAAATTTCTTTTTAATATAAAGCTGTCAAAATCTTGTTTAACCGATAGAAAAAACATTCAATAGAAATTTATATGAGGAGTTGCGCCTTCGGGCTTGATCGCTCCAACTCGTGTAAATTCGTGTCACACCATGGCTGTCGCTCATGCGCGCCCTGGTTAGCGGGAGAGAAGCCGGCTCGCGTGGCGGGCGAAAAGCAGTTGTGCTTGGACGCTTGTACTAGTACGACTACTCTGTGTCAATCGTTTTCTGATTTATCACGTATAATACGCATTTACTTTAACACTTAAAATTTTCATTAAATATTATTAGTTTCATTAATTTCAATTACCAATTAAATTCTCGAATCATTAAATTTCATTAGTAATTATTCAGTGAGTTAAATAAATCAAAATTAATAAGTGACGCCACGCGGTTATTGCGCGCCATTTTGAGAAAGGATTGCATCAGCCACGCGGCTTTAGTCAATCCATAGTTAATACGCAATACTTATAATAAATTACATTAAATTCATCGTTCGACATTTAACCATCATTCTATCAAATCAAATTTCATCAATTATTCAATTCTGACGTCAAATTATCTAATTAGTTCCTACACTAATAATTATAATCTATCAGTATTTACACTGACGTTGTACGTCGATTAATTAGTATTGCACTATCAATCGACTCTAGTTAACTTAAAAGTTAGCGTCAATTCACGAATTCTGAATTAATACATTTTGCGTTTCTAAGAAGGTTGAGCTCACCTCGTGTTGATTGCGACGGCAATTTACACATAGTCTTATTCGCACTACACGCTTTGCGTTCTTACTTGTACATTTTTTCATTCGAGGAGGTTTTTTCTCAGTGCAACTGAGTTTTCCTCCTCTGGGGATAAATAAATCTTCATTTTATTCCCCTACAAATCGACGCACAATTTATTTAATATCCTAATCCCAAATTAACTATAATTTTTAAAACAATTACGGAAACTATCCTAAGTGGATAGTTTTCGACAAAACAATCTTATTCATTTTTCATTTATTACTTTCCTGATTGAGAAATTAAATTGAAAATGATTAAAAATAATTCGAATTAAATGATTTAAAACAATTTGAATAGATTAATATATAGATATACACTTGGCATAGGTTAATTCATTTTTCTTAATCCAGGTTAATTAAATTTTTCAAAAATTTTAAATTATATTATGAAGTAATAGGCAATAATGTTAAAATCTGGTTCGTATATTCAAACTAATTTAGATAAAATAATAAAATTGGATTATAATCTGAAAAAATTATGTGAACTTTCTACATTTAAGGAGTACTTTGCATGTATCAATTTTAAACATTTTATTCGAATTTAACGATATCTTATAACTATATACTTATTAATTATTGTTGAATTTTTAATATTCATTAATTTATCTATTAGATTTTATATTGTGAAAAGTAAACAAAATTTATATAGACTATTTAAAAAAATATTACAGGTAGACTTTTGAATATTTTTTAGTATATAAATATTCGTAAAAGTTACTTTTTCTCTATCGATACACAGTATCAAATAGAATAAATAATATAGACAATAATCGCAACATTTCATCACTATATAAACTTAGCTTATAAGAATAATGAGATATGTAACGACATATCGTTTGAACAGCGTAGGGGGTTAGGTATCGATCTAGCACGCGCACGACTCGGGTTCGAACCTTAGTTACGGCAATTGCAATTTTCACTTTCTCTCTTTAAACCGACAATATATTAGGTCTAACTAAAATAATAAACATTCGAAATCAGCATCGGTGCTTCATGAAACTCTGAATTATTTTTTTCATAATTTACTTTTATTATTATTATTATTGTTATTATTAATATTATTTTTGTTGTGTTCTTATTATTGTTATCATTATAATAGCGTATAGAGATAAAAAATCATTCATTTGTGCGAGTTCAGAAAAAAGAGCTCTTTAAGAGCTCGTTTTGATGAGTTCTTAAAGTCTACAATAAGCGGCGCATTCGACCTCTTCAGAAGGTCTTAAAGACGTCTTTTAGACGTAGACTCTGACGTCCAAATCAGAAATCTGAGCTCATTCGGAATAACTTAATACGTCATTTTGCTATCTGGGTATGATTAGGCAAATTCATTTTTTCCCGGGAGTAGTTTTTAATTCTATTCATCATGAAATTTACTTCCATTTCGGCTGCCGAATGGCCTTTTTTAGTATTTAATTTATTTTCTTTTTAATTTTTGGGTGCATTAATGTGACATTAAAAAAATTCGCATAATAATTTTTAATTGATGATAAAAAAAAATTACGTTAAATGACAAATATTTGCTCTTCAATTGCTCGTCATTTAACCAAAATCAAAATTAATATTTATTTTACCACTAAATTGAACATTTATTTGTAAAACATACCCAAATGTTATCAAATGTACACTATCTTCCAAATATATAAAAAATTTCGATATGATCGAATTCGCAAGGGACATTTTTATAATTTGACAAAAGTGTAATTTTAACTTTATTAAATTTTTGATTGAATTTAATCAATTGAAATGATAAATAATATTTTTCAGAGAAAAGTACGTGATAGAATTTTGTCAATTTTAAAATAGAAATGCTCCGTTTTCAGGTCATAATATCCACAGGAAATATTTTGTAAAAGTACTCAATAGTTATAGTATTCATCGGTCCATCTATTTTCAGTAATTAACGAAATTCAATCCAATTTGCCACTAAAAGCTACTAATTTATTATTTAATTTCAATTAAAAGATAAATTTATTCATGTAAAATCGTATTTCCATTCAATGAAATAATTTACGAGATTATAATTTTTAACTTCCTGTTATGAAAATCGATGATTTAAAAAAAAATCCGGAAGTTAATGGTTTCACCCTGATTTTCGAAAATCGAGTTTTCATCAGAACTCCAAGTTTTGAGGTCCTAGGAAGCTATTCTGGCTATTCCTAAGAGGATGTTAGGTTTAAGAAATCTCGAAAGTTAAATGTTCAAAAAAATATTCTTCGGCAATAACTATTGTAACCCATTAAACTATTGTAACCCAGATTCCAGATTTTATCAGGTTTATTTTGATGGTCAATGTGAACTACAGAGTTTAAATTGAAATAAATATATATAAATTGAAGAATAAAATACAAAAATTAATTTTATGAAAAAGGTTTTTAAAAGGAGAATGATTAAATAAAAAATACCTTTGTTACGACATAGTAAACCAAGCAACGGTATAAAATTTAATTTTGATTACTTAAAGTTAATTTAAAACTAATTAATTAAGGTCAAGCTGTACTTGGTAAAGGACTCAGTCAATATTTACGAAGCCGTGGTACAATGTTAGTGGTTTCAAAGGGGTTCTGTAGAGTTACAAACCGCAAGCTCATCAATTAGCCGTTACATGCGTCGACAGAATTTTCTGAATAAATTTGCATTATCAAAATAGCATTATCCTTGAATAATTTTAAGATCATCAAGGAGATAACTAATTTAACCGCGATATTCAAGATTAAATAGTCAGTTGTTTGAGAAATTTCTTTAAATATGCTTTACAGAAAAAATTAAACTAATTAGAATAATAATAGATTCATAATAAACAGTAATTAATTGATAATAAATAATATTTCAAACAGTAAAATCGTGATTTTAACAGTTAAGGTAGTTGTCATGGTACAATATTGTCGAAAAATTAGAGATTATACGTGCCGCAAAAGTATATGAGCTTGTAGCTAAGTAATCCATAATCCGAACAAAAACAGTTTCACTGTAAAAAAATCACGCCAAGTCCACGTTCATAAGACTATTAAGAAAAAAAAATTTTATTTCTTTACAAAAAAATATAAAATAAATAATTAAAAAATCCAAGTAACCGATATGGTTGTATATGATTTTCGGAAATTAAAAAAAATTTTGTTGTAAATTTAAAAATTAAAAGAAACAATTTTGGAACGTAATTAGTGTGCGTGGTTACGAAAAATTTCACTTTTTATGAAATTCCTAAAATCTATCTACTAGGACTTTTAAAAAAAATTGAAGTACACAATGACGCACACCAAGTACGTTCTAAAATTGTTTCTTTCAATTTTTAAATTTACAACAAAATTTTTTTAATTTCTGAAAATCATATACAACCATATCGGTTACTTGGATTTTTTAATTTTTTATTTTATATTTTTTTGTAAAGAAATAAAATTTTTTTTTCTTAATAGTCTTATGAACGTGGACTTGGCGTGATTTTTTTACAGTGAAACTGTTTTTGTTCAGATTTCAGTATTTTTTGTAATTATAATAAAAATTGACAATTTTAATTTAATACATTTCCGGTGGCAAACTATCCCCTTTAAGCTATAGTTCATGTAAAAGTTATTCTTGCGCCGCCTGGCGTGTGTAATTGCAAGCTGTCAAATATCTTTTTTTCACTGTAGTTTCCCATCTATTATAAGATTAGCAATTAAAAATCTGGGTCGCTATAGTTTGTGCTGATTATTTTTAATAATTTTAAATAGAAATTATAAAGATAATTGATAATAATCAAATAATACGCGTAATAAAAAGCATGAACTACTATTATAAAATATCATATAAAAAAAAAAATCAAAATAAATTTGAAAAAAAATTTGTAACCTCAAAAAACCGTTCTGCTTACGGTATATACACACTCGGTAGTCTGGCTTGAGAACGGAACTTGGTGCCAGACTCTATCGAGTCTGTTGATTTTTACGCAAGACTGTACCCGTGGAGACGCAACCCATACAATTGTTTCTGTTCGAGTCCGTAGATATATACTTTTTCATAAATTGTTGAACTTTAATCTGTTACTTATAAATCATTAGACGGTCAAAAACTTTTTTTTATTTTCTTTTAAACTCACCATTAAACTCACAACAAATACATTAAAAGACTGTCAGTTTTTTTCAAGTTTTTGACAGTTAGTTTTTTTTTTTTTTTTATAACTAAAAAATTGGTACAGAACTGCAGAGAGCGTATGCAATCAATGTTAAATATCCAATTTTTGATTGAATTCATCTCGGGTTGTAGGTGGTCAATAGACTTCAAATTTTAAGGGTAATTATATCATCATGTTCTTAATAAGTATCACTGTTAAAAATTTTTGTAAAATTACAATCATATTACAAAACAAATAATAAGTAAAACTACAAATCAGTGTATAGCAATGCGAAATAAAATATAATTCATGTAATTTTCCAACACTTGTCAGGAAATCTACTAAGATGTATGGTAATTTTACAAACTTCATGTATAAACCTAACACGCATCCCGAGTAAAAATGAAATTATTATTTTTTACGGAAAAATAATAAATTTCGTTCGACCGCCGCACCATCGCTGCACCACCGCCGCACCATACCGCCGCACCACTGCTGCACGACCGCCGTTTGGTGGACTATTACGCCGCACGCTAAAAATTTACTCCCCCTAGCATCGCCGCACTACCGCTGCACCACCGCCGCACCAATGCTAAATCATACCTACAATTTCACAAAAAATGGTATCATAATTAATTTATCACGCAATAATTAATTAATAAATACTGCGACTAGAAATCTTTATGTAAGACCTATTGATCAACCTCCTTTTAATCGAATGCCTAATATTAAAAAAAAAAAATTTTTTTTAAATCAGGCCAAAGCACCGCAAAATTATTGATTTTTTTAGTCGTATTGTTGATGTAGATTTTTAATTTCGTCCTCGGGTTGCACAGAAGCGGTACGCCTATTGAAATACTCTGAAAGAATTTTAAAAATTGAACTGTGATGGGATTCGAACCTGGATCGTCTGCATGGAAGTCTCGAACATTGCCAACTGCACAGCAAGCCATACTTAACTTAAAAAATTTAGTTAAGCTATTTGAATGATCAACGAATATATTATTTCAATGTATATACCATCAAACAGTGGTATGGTGCGGCGGTGGTGCAGCGGTGGTGCGGCGGTCGAACGAAATTTATTATTTTTTCGTAAAAATTAATAATTTTATTTTTACCCGGGCGCGTCACAGCTGTGGTGCGGCGGTGGTGCAGCGGTGGTGCGGCGAATAGAAATTTATTTACTTGTCACGGCGCTGGTGCGGCGGTAGTGCGGCAAATAGATAAATTCTTTACTTGTCACGGCGGTGGTGCGGCGGTGATACGGCACTTGTAAAATAACCAAAATTTTCACGGCTGTAGTGCAGCGGTGGTGCGGCGCTTAAAAAGCCGTGCAGCGGTGGTGCGGCGGGATTCTGTTTTTACTCGGGATTGTAATATTACAGAACCGGTCGTCAATTTTTGAGAAAAAGCTTTTTAATTTTGCAAACATTATTTGTGATCTGATTCGGCATAATTGTATGTTGAAACGGGGATCCACCGCTTTCTTGGTCGCCCCTAAATTTATTTAGGTTGCCACTGGATTTTTCGCACAGTATCCAGAAACTGGACCAGAACATGGAGAGAAGACTCAGGGTCGTGAGAGATTATTAGGAAGGATACAGAAATTATAAAAAAAGAAATTCATTTTAACAATTTATTTTATTTAACCAACCCTTAATATACAATAAAACCCCTTACGAAATATCAAATAAACTTAACCCTTCAGTACCCTCGCTATGAGAATTTTTCTCACGCAACAACATTCAACTTATAGGATGTCGCTGCAGTGCAAGTGAGACACTAAAAAGAACGTGGGTACTGAAGGGTTAATCCCGACGATACCCTCTTATGGAGCGTCTACATCACGGTTTCTCTCATAGTTCCTATTCCCGACAGTACCCTCATATGGAGCGTCTATACCGCGGTTTCTAGCTTACTACCCTTGTACCCCAAATCCGGCGTCTATACAACGACTTCTAAGTGCGTCCAGGAAGCAGAGGAGGATATCATGAATCCCTAGGCTACACTGCAATAATATTTTCCACACACACAATATACAACAATAAATATTTAATTACAAGAGGTCTTCGTATCTTGAATTAATAGATTAAAATCTATTGACAGAGATCTTAATAATCTGCCAACAACGTGTTGTTACTTCCGAGTGTTTACAAATTTATTTTTCCTGAATTTACTTAATTTATTTTATAAATTGTTTCGTTAAATTATTTTACTTTGTCTAATTTATTTCACCAGAATTTTATAAATCCATTTTACTAAATTATTTTAATTCATTTAATTTATTCTACCAGAATTTATTAAATATTTTATTAGGTCGTTGTTAATTTAGCCCGAATTATTTTCCCAGAGTTTATGAATTATTTTATTTAATTAAGAACTTAATTTTTTTTAACTAAGAATTCATCAATTGATTTTGTTTGATTTATTTTGACTAAACTATTTTACTTCTCCTTGAATAACCGAGTTTTATTTTACCTAAATTATTTCATTTTACTTTCTATTGTGTTTGGTTTAAAAACTTAGCATTTATTTTATTTTATTTTAACAGAGGATTATATTCTGCCTAGCAACACAGTAAGATTTTAGTCTCGACCTTGAGTGTCCTCTACTCAGCGCTTCACGCGGGACAAGATGGCTGACGCTCTCGCTCGGTCTTGCGTCTCTGTCGCAAGTTTTTGGTGTAATTTTTTCTCTGACGAATTTTTACAAGTTTTATTTTCTACTTTCAATTAAATAATTTACATTAACAATTTTAGTGATTTTGACTGATTCTAATTTTATTACAAACAAATTTTATCTTAAACAATTAAATTTTTATTATAATTTATTTTACTGATTTAAATTAATTTAACTTCAAATGATTTTACTAAAACTTCTCTAAAACGTTTTACTGGTTTTACTTTATGCAATTAATTAAATAAATTCACTTAACTCAATTACCAAAGACAATTTGTTTTACATGGCACCGAAGTCATGAATTGACCAACCGAAAGTATTCCCAGTAAAGTCAATCCAAACTTTGCCTACGTAGTAAATTAATGAACCGAAATAATTCCTGGTTTTATTAATTAAATATTTAGTACTTTTATTTCTGACTTGTTTTTAAATTCATTCTTAATTTTATTCTGATTTTGCTTCTGGACTTGTCTCGATTATTCTGAAATTTATTCTGAATATTATTTTAAATAAATTCTTAATCATTTTCTGAATAACATTCTAAATATTTCTGATAAATAAATTCTAAATAAATAAATTCCAAATAATATTTTAAGTAAATTATAGTGACTAAATTCTTATAGACATTCTAAAAAATATTCTAGATAATATTCTTAATAATATCTTAAGTACATTCTAGTGACTAAATTCTTAAACTAAAGATTGTGACCGAACGCGGAATGGCGATCACCTTCAGCCGACTTGAGTGCCTGGCTGACGCCGCATCACCGAGAGATTATTCAGACATAATATTTGTACCTGGAGTTTTTATAATTTTAATTGCGCACTCCCTTGATGAGCTGTAACTCGTTGTCTTGATGCTGGTACAGAAATCTCTCCTTAGCGAACTACTTGATTTGGCGGCAAAGACCTGGTCACCGCGTCGCGTCACGTATTCCCCGGCAAATATTTTACCTGTAACTGCAAATCGGCATTAGTACTTATTACAAATTAAATTAACTAATGCAAGCTGACAGAAAGGCCTAGCAAGCAATACTAAGAAATATTTGTTAAGGACTAACAAATGGCTTCTAATAAATGATTTGTTAAATATTAACAAATCTTTTTAACTATAAACAAATCCTTCTATCAGTGTATATTACACGAATTGTAATTCTACTTCACTGTTTTCCAATTTTAAAAACAATACTTTTCAGTTTTACAAAAATGAGACTGATGTATTAAAAAACAACAATGTCCTTCATATTTATTTTTACTAATTTTTAGTCTATGGTTGTTTATTTGTAATAATAAATTCAAGGCATCATTTATCTTTTATAAATTTTAATATTGCGCTCAAACGATCATTTCGAAATCAATATGTTTGAATGAGTATATGTTAGACTTTAATTTTTATAATATTCGATGAATTATAAATAATGTAAAAATTAGTTATTTTCCATCAATAAACAGCATAAAATAACACAAATAATGTAAATAATAAATAATAAGTCGTAAAGCTCAATCACCACATAGGATTAGCTTATAAGAATAATAAGATGTTAAATCACCTATCGGTCGTACGGCGTAGGGCGTTAGGTATCGGTCTGGCAAGCGCGCGGTTCGCGTTCGATTCTTAATTAGGGTAAATATTATTTTCACTTTAAATGATCTGAGTTGTAAAAATTAGGTCTACGTGAGATGCAAAATCTAGGCAGCGCTTCACAAAAATAAAACAAATATTAAATCAAATCTTTCTTTTTTATTATTTCAATTCAAGTAAAATTCAAGGAAAGTATTATAATTTTACAAACTTAGCTTATCTAAAAATATTTGTAAAATTACAAAACCGTTTCGTAAAATTAGTAACCTCACAGATACCCGATTGTAATTTTAAGTAAATGTTTTGCCTATTAGCTTCCAATACATTTCTTGTAAAATTATAATAGAAATTTTTACAATACAAAAATTTAGAATTTTCTGATACTGTGCCTTAACCACGACAACTACCTTAAGTTATGATATTTATTACTCGAATGTTACAATCACATTAAAAGGTCATTGCATACGTAAAAATTAAATAAAATTAATTAATTAATTAAATAATTAAATAAAATTAATTAATTAATTAAAATTAATATTAAATAAAATTAATTAAAAGGTCATTGCATATGTAAAAATATCAAGAAAGGTTACTAAATTTCTATAGTAAGATTCTAACATTTTAATATAGCCAACGTCTACATTAAGGACGTTCCTAGATAAGAAAGAGACACCAATAGGTTATGGCTATTGGTTTTTTTCTCACGCACTAGTGCTGCCTCTCTTTACAGACTATCGCTCACTTACTTCAACTCACGTAAAATATCGAAAGTCACTAACTTCAAACATTTTTTATAAAAAAATGAATACCGCTCGTTTATGTTATTTTTGAAAAAAAAAATACTTGTTATATCTTCAATTAATGATTCTCAGTTTTTTAAAACAGTCCTAAGAAAAATACGATTGATATTTAATAAAACGTTCGCTTGAACGTTGGTCAGCATAGGGTTTGTATGTAAAATATAAAAATTTTAAATGCTAATATTTCAAAATTTAGTGCCGCAAGGACTATTTAAAAAAATTCCTGCGTATAGAGGACACTTATGAGTATGAGTACACAAAATTTCAAAAAAATTTTAATTAAACGGTTTTTTCTTTGAACGTCCTTAATGAGGTAAAATAGTAAATTTTGGACACAACGATAAAAACAAAACTATAATTGACTGCACGGAAAGAAAATTATGGGAACGATTCCTATATCATTATGGGAACTAATCCCATAATATTATGGGAACTATTCCTATAATATTATGGGAATGGTTCCCATAATGCTATAGGAATCATTTCTATACTATTATAGGAATGGTTTCCATAATTTATGGGAACCATTCCCATAATAGTATAGAAATGGATCCCACAATGTATAGGTTTAAATCCTACACGGAAAAAAAAAAGTTGAGGCTGCCACATGATACATTCCTGTGGAAGATACATGACTTTCATGTGACAGCAACATGATTTTCAGGTGGTAGGCAATAATAGTTGAAATAACAATAATAATTAAATAATAATAATTTATATTATTAATGATGAACTCATACACATGATGAAATCAATTTTTGTAGTAAAATTTAGTTTCACTGTAAAGGACTTGACTTAAATTTGTGCCTTTTCAAGGCTTCATGTCATTCTCGTCGATAGTCAATTTATGATGATAGATATTTAGGTTGCATTCGAAAATGCTCTATCTCTAAACATATAATTGAGAAATGACCTTGTATCTTGTGAACTATTGACATTTTTAAAGATATAAGCTCATCTCGATGTTACACTCATCGAGACCTTTCATTTGAGTACCCACATCAATTTTTCATATATTTCATTTATTTATATATATTATACTAGACGACCCGGTGAACTTCGTATCACCTACATATATTTGTGAAAAGTATAGTCAAATCTTAATACAAAATTTTTATTTACATTCAATGCACTATAGTTATACACTTAATCAATTTAAAGTTTTTTGATGGACTACATTTTTTATCTTTTTTGCGGTGCGTAAATATATAAAGATGATGGTTTTTCGATTCACGAACACAGGACGTATAATTTCCCATGCACGAAACAGGAAAATTCCGATTTGATTCCGCAAATTTTCAACGACTGGTCTGGCGATTTATTTATGATTGTCAGTGTGGTTTGAACGTGAGATAGCTTGTCCCACATCTCATTAACTTGGATGACTTTAGTCAGGTCGTCTTCTCCTTGGTATTTTGAAACAATAACAATAAAAAAGTTCTTGCGCACTGACAAACTGATGATAGAGTTTATTAATCGGCTTGAAATTAATAATCAAGTGTTTGAAAAATGCATTCATTTTCAACCGTTACATTTCCGCAATCATAAAATCGATTAATTAGTTATGTGATCAGCAAAAATAACATGTATGAACTATTCTTAGTCCGTTAACTGAATAACTACATGTCATATTAAATTATGAAAACCTTACAATGACTTTTTCCCCGCTGCCAAAGAGACGATTGTTGTAAGGAAATTTTTATTAAATGTTATTGAAGTTTAATAGATATGTCCTAAATTTCATGTCTCAAAAAGTCCTAGTTTATGAACAAAAACATTTTTTTACATTCTATACTCACCACTCTGACACAACCTACGTATCAATTGAATTATCACGAAATTCGTTTTTAGTTGAAATCTAATCACTAAATAAGAAAAATATTTAACTCGGTTGACCTTGAAGGCCATCCCTGTAATATCCTGTATCTCTTGAGATTCTTTAAATTTTATATGTAGGAACTGTATTTGAAGAATATGAATTTTTTGACAATTAATACCCCTGAACTCTTATATGGGGGAGGAATTTCGTAAGATCCTATTTGAGATGATTTTTACATTATAAATAAAAGATTCCTACAAAACTTCGACTCCATAGAAACTATTGTTTGGAAATGATAGTTTTTCATAGCTAACGTCCCCGCAATCTCTTTTGAGGTTAGAATTTGATAAAATCCACTCTTAGCTGAACTTAACATCATACACGAAGATTCCTACTAAATTTTGAGTCTGTAGAAGTTACAGTTTGAAAATGAAAAGTTAACATTCTACCACCCACCCCCGCAATCCTTATTGGGGGTGGGTTGTAGTAAAATCCGCTCTTAGATCATTTCCGCATCACATATGTTAATATCTACCCCCGCAACCCCCTGTGGAGCGAGCAATCGTAAAATTCGTTCATAGATTATTTCTATATCTCTTACAGAAGATTCCTACCAAATTTGGGAACTGTAGGAGCTATAGTTTAAGAACGGGAATTATTCATTGTTTACGCCCCTGTAATACCCTTTGGGGGAGGATTTTTTAAAAATTTTTTTACATACAAACCTTCTCCTAACAATTCTGAAGACAACAAAACAAAATTTAGCTCAATCGGTCCAGCCGTTCTCAAGTAATGCGTGGACATACATGCGGAATTTTATTTTTATTTATATCGATATATGTATATATGAAAAATGTATCAAAATGCATGTGGATATTCAAATGAAAGCTCTTGATGAGTGTAACATCGGGATGAGCTTATATCTTCAAAAATGTCAATAATTTACCAGATACAAGGTAATTTCTTCATTATGTATCTAGACACAGAGCATTTTCGAATGCAGCCTAAATTCTTATTATAATAAATTGACTATTGGCGAGAATGATATGAAACCTTCAAAAGGTACAACTCCAAGCAAAAACCCATTTTATCATATAAATACACTGGCCACAAAATTTTTCTTATTCTCTTAATAATATAGATTATTATTATTATTATTATTATTATTATTATTATTATTATTATTATTTAATTATTATTGTTGTTTTAAATATTATTGCCTACTACATGAAAATTATGTTGCTGTCACATGAAAATCATGTAGCTGCTACATGCTTTTTTCATGTGGCTGCCACAGGAATGTATCAGTGGCAGCCCTAATTTTTTTTTTTTCGTGTATATATTATAGGAATCATTTCGAACTCACTCCGCACGAAGATTTTATCTTTATTTTATTTTAAGAATGATTCCCATAATGGTATAGCAATGACTCCTATAATATTCTAGGAATCCTTTCTATACCATTATGGGAATAGTTCCCATAATGATATAGGAACCATTACTATATCGTTATGAGAATATTTCCTATAATATTATGGGAATGGTTCCTATAATTATATAGGAATCATTCTTATAATTATAGGAAGCATTCATATACCATAATTCTAGGAAAATCTCCTATAATTATAGGAACAGTTCCCATAATTTATGGGAACAGTTCCTATAATTGCCTGGGAGCTGTTCCCATAAAATTATGGGAATAGTTCCCATATTTTTCTTTCCGTGTTGGCGGTTTTACCATTTAAAACGATAATTTTTAAAGAGTGATTCGTAATTTACAAGGGTAACCGCTACAAATCACTTTTTTCAATTACACGCCTTATAATGCGAAGTGGTTGAGGTAGTGCTCTACTCTGGCCTTAGCAAAATCAAGCAACTTTCTGAAGTAAAAATCTCTCTATTTCATTCATATTGCATTTATAGAATAATATAAATATAGGTGGGACAAAAAAACACTCGTTTTAACGCATTTGATATTTGTTAAAGACATTTATTTTATTTAGAGTAATAAAAAAACTCATTGAAAAAAAATTTTCGAGCTTGTCCCGATGTTAGTACGTGCGGATCTGGCACGATTACACCCTCAAAATTTAACATATCGAGATAATTTTTTTATTAGCTTCAAAATTACAGCACGTAATTTCTTATTGCAAATGACTGTGTATCCAATGTTGTTTAATTACAATCAATAAAAAAAATGAAATCGACTAGTTTTTGGTATGTCTATAATTTTCTCACTGAGATAAAAATGGTACGGAATATTTGAGTTTATATTTAAGGAGGTCCTTTCGCCATCAATGTTGAATAAAAAATATTAGATTATGCATAAAATTAATTTTTATCTAATAGTTAAAGTCCTTATTTATCTACTAGTGAAGTTTAATTTACTCTTCACCGTGCAAATTTTTGAAAAAAAAATTTTTAAAAATGTTAGTATTTTTCCGAGTCTTACGAGAAAGTCAGACCTTAACAACTTTATCAAATTATTGCATTAACTATCAATTAGATGGGGTAAAAAAAAACTCAAAATAAGGTTTTCAAAATATTAAGGTTTCATTTTTTGCAATAAAATATATAGGTTGCCGTGGAATTTATAGAGAAATTCAAATTATAAAATCACAAAAAATTTTTAAGTAACCTACATTTAAATAACGTCAGAACATTTGGCAACGTTGCTACGTAGCGCGCGAGCTTCAGACCATTCAATAAATTCAAACTAAACTTTAACGCACTTATGTTTTTCATACATACTTATTGGTTAACTTATTGTTAAAAAATTTTCATATATCATAATTGAAAAATAAAACAATAATTAAAAAATACTAGGGGACGGGCGGACAAGACGGAGAGGGCGGGTAAAATGAATAATCATTTTGAAACATTTTAGACTGCAATCTATCAATCTATTATGTAACTACACTTACCGTTATCGATAAAGCATTGGTTTTGCATACTTGTGAGATTTTTTTTTATAAATATTGAAAATTAGAAAAAAAATTAAAATTTTAAACCGTAAGTATACAGTGAATATTTTAATGTTGTTAAGGACGATATCTGCATATGCAGATTTGATTTTTTTCTTCATATTCGAGACACGGTTCACATTTTTGCGACGATTGTTTTGATTAAAATGTATTTTCCAATCAGCATTTGTTTTGCGCGACCTGAGTATTCGTTTTGTCCGCCCTGGTCGGGCAAAACGGATAATGTTGACTTTTTTTTTTTCTTTCAATTTCAAAGAAGAATTTCTTTGGTTTTATTTTTATTTTACTTTAATTATAAACTTGAATTATCCAAGAAATTATTAGCCAAAATTAAGAATATATATGATTATAATATATATTTGTTATTTAATTTTTAAATTAACATATCCTTTTTTCCCGTCCTTCCCCTAGCATTGTTGCCATAAGACATTAGAATGTTATGGTTTTATGACTAAACATTTTTAATTAACTTATTTATTTACACTAACTGCAAAAACTTAAACGTGGTTAAGTTTATATTGTGCAAATGAATTATATTGTGCAAATGAAAACGTAAACAACCGAAATATAGCGTTGCCAAATCACGAACAGGTCACTAACAGCTGATTTACAAGAGTCAAATTAATTTTTGTATTTAATTATTTTTTTTTAATTTTCAAAATTTCAATAATTAATGCCTCATATACTATTTATTTTTTAATTTTAGGAATTTTTATAGGTTTTTTATTTTAATTTATCGAATATTGACTACTACAGTTGTTGTGACTCAACTGGAGCGAAAGAAGTTTTTTAAAGCATAATTTGTTGAATTGTCCATTTTATACGAATGTCCATAGTAAAACTTATTTGTTTCTTAAAAATTAAATGAGCGTTATGAGGCGTGAACTTACCGATTTTCTAATTTTTATTAAATTATAAATTTTGTCTTTTATACTTTTTCACATTATTTTTTTGTAATATTCAATAATATGTCACCCCAGAGTCCGATATACTATCTAAAACACTAAAAATTACCAAGAATCTGAGTACATTTTATTGCTTAGTTTTTTGTTTGTGTATTCAAAATTTTATATTTTATATTTTTGTATAACGTCTGCATATATTCGATTGTTTATTGGTGTGTAAAAATTGAGCTACAGGCAGTATACTAAAAAGTAAAAAAATATGAAAAAGAAATACGACTAGATAAAAAATATGACGAATATTTTAAACTTAACCACGCCGGGAACCATCCTAACCGGATTACGTAAACGTAACGAAAGTTTTGGTATCCTATAATCTGTGTGAATATATTTTTTACATTTCCAGAGGGATGAATACCTATATTTTTGAATTAATTTTTGTGTTTTTATAAAAATAATTTCTTAATCCCTTCAAACCAACCGCATTTCGTTAGCGCGAACCGTTTTTTTAGCGAGAAGCTTTTCTACTTCATTTATTAAAAGTAAATATTGTCTATTTTAATAACGTTTAGCCTGATGCTTCAATTAAATTAATGCTTGAAATCATTTATAATTCATGTCAAGAATTTAAAAATAATTAGATGCTGTTTTTGAAGAAATTTTATCCTTTACAGGACTAAGTCCAGTTGATATTAGAAAATATGAATAAATATTACGTAAATAACACGTTTCAAGGAATTAATTAGTAAGTTTGATACACAATGAGATACGATAGTTAGACAATACAAGTTCTAGACATATAATATGATTTGTATCACAATATACTCTGGAATTGAGTTTCGTCGGTATTTAATAGAGACAGCATCAAAGGAAGCATAATTACTTCTATACTTCAAAAGGGGTAAACAAAAAGAGATAGTGAGGAAAGGATGGTTAATAATAAGTTAACGACAAACGGACTTAATGTGATTTGGAAGAAGAGCATGAGACAATAGTGAGATTGAGGTTTGTACATAATACAATACATTATCTGTTATATTATCAAAGAGAAACAAATTATGAATTTCAGCGATCCGAATTTCAATTTGTAAGAAAATTAATCAATTGTAATTGCTATTTCCTATTCGCATTATATACATGAAATTACCTTTTCTTTTCCTGGTATTTATGATTAAGAATCTTAATGTATAATGTTAATTTAGTAATGTTGTTTAATTTAATGATGTTAATGTACTAGTTCAAAAAGTGCTAAAAAATATCTCAAAGTAATTGATTAAATAATGAATTCAATTAATTACAAGAATTGTTTGACTAAAAAGTGTTGGATGACTCCTTGCCAATTGAATTAATTCCGACGTATCGGATACTTGCGACGTTGATGATCAAACAGATCAATTTAATTGAATTAGCTTCAATTTAATGAGTTCATTTCGTATATCTACCATTATAAAAATAATAATTTTTAATGGCCCTTGAAGCATTATTTACGTGTTTCCTATATTGATACCCATCGTTCGCTATTTATTCAATTATTGGTTATTCGCTATAATAAATGCCTGTACATTGGAACAATTTCGATAACTGTAATGCTTACCTGACCTCAATAAACATTAATCAGCTTCCATCAACGCAAATTTGAACACGTGTAGTCGATATACAGGGATTGAGTTCATGATTTACACAATAAAATTACAATTTACAATCTAACTAAAATTGATGAGCAAAGCAGGACCAGCCTCCGGCTTAAGATAAAATAATCCTTCGAAATCAAACTAATTGCGTATTCTAAAAAATCTATGTACTTCAAAAAGAGCTGTGCAAAGCAATATTTATTAAGTATTTCTGTATATAATACTGCTCCGAGAAACAGATTGACTTCCATAGAATCCAGCACACAACAAAAACTAAACATTTGAATCAATAACTAATAATCTGCTATACTTTCTATCTAATTTATCTGTTATCAATATCATCGCTGTTGGTGGTATTAATATAATCGATCACATTAGCCAAAAGATCTGCGCAGCATGAAATTCGGTAATTATCACTCATATATTTGTCAGCAATATTCCATAATAGAAGCGGAAAGTTGCGTAACTGATCTATATCAGTAACATGATGACATCGGCATACCTACCAATATAACGATGTTTACATGGATATCATAAGCTCATAAATACTACGGTGCTCGCGTAACATCAAATCATATAAACGTCCACAGCTCGTATATTTATCCTTGGTACTCAATTTGATTGCTCGCGAGAATAAAAAAGGACTCCGAGCGCAACAAGCTCCATCCTAATCTAAACTCAATTAGTCGCCCCTAATTCATTAATCCAATGCCAATCATCCTGTTCACAAACTCCACATCCGTCACATCAATGCTATCGCGTGCATCAAAAGGTTTTAATGAAAATAACGTATATTTATCTACCTTCCTGTAACTCAAGTGGTACGTGACACTATAAAACCTATATATATAAAATCAACCGTCGCTACAAAATATATTCTGCCTTAAAGCATCTCTATGTTCTTTCTACGCACTCAGTTGTTCACTTCCTGGCCATCAACGTTCTATGGATACTGAATTTTATGTGAAAACAAAGAAAAATAGAAAGAAAGCCATACACGACCAAGAGATAAATCAATAGTAATGCCTTCGACTTTTGAAAGAAGCCCTTAATCCATTGGAGTTTCAATACGAACGAATTTCTCTTGCATCCCTCCAGTGGCCTTTGCACGCTTTACTTTGGATCGTAAAAGTGACGCCAGCCTTGAGGGAATGACACTTAAGTCTTTCAGGTTCTTCACAGCTCCTCTTCAATATCAACGACTATTACTCCTTTTCTGCTACTTTCTTCTCATGAATTCACGTTAGAAGTTCAACTTTTGAGTGAATCTCATGGTTTACACATTACGACCCTATAAAAAAGGTGAATGATTAGTAACTGTGCCATTTTTATGGTTCAAATTTTGTTTTTACTGTATTAAAGTTGACAAACTATTAATTTAAAAGTATTCTTCTATTCAGATATTTAATGACTATAGCACGACAAAATCTCTCAATAAATTTGCGAAAACATACTTTTCAAATTTGATGAATTTCACTATCATTCCGTGCAGCCATAACAGGAATTCTCGAAACGTTAATAGCATTTAACCTTAAAAATTTCTTTGTCAAGCGTGGGATTCCCGCGTATAGTTTGGACGGCGACAACCTGAGAAGCGGTTTGACTAATAATTTGACTTCCACGAAAGAAGACCGGGAAGATAACATAAGACGATCTGCTGAAGTTACTAAATTATTTTCTGACTGCGGTCATATTACAATCTGCAGTTTTGTGTCGCCATTTAGCGAGTACCGTTCTCTGGCACGCAAGATTCATCAAAATGTCGGCTTGAAGTTTTTAGAAATATTTATCAATGCGTTGCTAGATGCCTGCGACGTAAAGAGCTTCTACGAAAAAGCACGTAACGGCACAATAAAATGTTTCACGGAGATTGGTCAAAATTATCAAGCATCAATCGATCCAGATTTAATTTTAGATACCGAACAATAGACTCTCGATAAATCGATAATTACTTTAATTAAATATCTCGAGGGTAGAAAAATTATACCAAACACTTCTGAGTGGAAAGTTAAGATCAGAAATAATTAATTTTTTAATAACCAACAAACTAAATTGTAATACAATTCGTTAAAGGCACATTATGCCTGATTTATGTAAGGAATGAAAAAGACAGATGACTTTTCTTGAATATTTTTGTCAAGCATCAAGCATATGCGCTATCGATTTGAATGCAAAATGAATAAGAACGCATGCATATAAACGTGAAAATAATATTTAACCTATTAAACAGATGTTCACCAAGAGGCTATTGGACTTTGACTATGTAAACCATCGAGTGAGATCGTTTGTGGAAAAGTTTTTGAGTTTGATTCTACCACAGGTTGTATAACTTTCTAGAAACTAGACAACGAGAACGAGAATAGCTAATAATGTACGTGCTCTGACTACCAAGCAGTTTCTATCGTTATTTCTCAGCCTTTATACTCAGGCCAAGAGAGTGTTGATATCAGCAAAAATTGGTCACGTTAGTACATGTACTATTATCACGTTATCAAAACAATATTTATGAAGTGCAAATACACTTAAAAAAAATTTACACTGTCACAAAATTGGCAGGAAACGATGATCAGATTGAGATAACATATCCACCAAAAAAAGTGAATCCATAAACACTTCTCGTGACAAAAAACACTGATACTGTATAACGGAAACTGAATCGTCCTGTCGAATGTCACTCCAGTACACTGATAGAAGGATTTGCTTATAGTTAAAAATAATTATTAATATTTAACAAATCATTTATTAGGGACCACTTTTTAATCCATAACAAACATTTCTTAGTATTTAAAAAGATTTATTAATATTTAATAAATGAATATCAGATTTGTTAAATACAAACAACCCGGGAAAAAATGAATTTGCCTAATCATATATGTTTATATATGATTATATATTGAATATATAGAATTATATATGATTATATCTAAATTTTTATATAAAATATATATAATCATATATAGACTAATATATTGTATGAATATTTTATATAAGTCTATATATGATCAGATCTGAGTTATCTAGGTCTATATATGATTATATATAATCTATATATAATTAGATCTGATTAGACCTGAGTTACCTAGGGTTATATATGATTATATATAAATCTATACAGAGTGTCCCAGAAGTAACGGACGCCATTGTAGCATCTGATAAACAAAATAATTCTGAGACAAAAAGTCCTTAGCCATTTTATAATCAGACGCATAGATAATTATTAATTAAAATAACGTCCTTTTATGCGTTAGAGAAAGAGCACTAGTGTCAAGTCAAGTGCGTTCCAACGAAGACGCTTGCACGTGTGAATGTGTAAGTAAATATGTGTGACTACGTTAGCTATAGAAACTAGTTAGTCATACAGTTAGTTGTGTCTTTGTTTGGCACATACTTTACTGGACACTGGCGCTCTCTCTCTAACAAATAAAGAGACGTTATTTTTAATTAACAATTAATTATCTATTCGGTTAATTGAAAAATGGCTAAGGACTTTTCGTCTCAGAATTATTTTTTTCATCAGATGCTACAATGGCGTCCGTGACTTTTGGGACACCCTGTATAGATTTATATATAATTATATATAGCCCTAGATAACTCAGGTCTAATCAGATCTAATTGATATAGGACCATGTATATAATTAAACGTAAAGCTATGTACATAATTATATCTAATCAAATTTAAATTATAAATTTACATTTATTAATATATAATAATATATAATCAGATCCAGCATTTTTTAATGATTATATTTAATAAATATTTTGTTGAGTGAATTCGTTTCACTTGCAATGTCATATGATATGAAGATTGCTTATAAACAAAAATCATCTTTATAAATTATTTTCATTAATTATATTACATTATAATAACGTTTATTGTAACATACCGATTTCTATCACAGCTCATAATTATCTTTTAAATTTTTAAATATTCTAAACGTTAATTTATTTAGTGATTTGAATTATTATCATGTGTTACAGTTATGTATCCCAGTTGTCGGGTTATAAAAAATGTCAAAAGAAAATTGCTATTTTTGCTTTTGATTTCAAATAAATATTTGTTAACTGTTAACAAATATTTATTAACATTTAATAAATAGTATTTAATAAATAATTTATTAACTGGTAATAAATATATATTAAATCCCATGATGTTAAAAAATCACTTATTAACAGTTAATAAAGCTCATTAAATATAAACAAATCCTTCTATCAATATCAGTGTAACTATACGGAAATAATATATAATTATATATGCATTTTGTGATTACTATAAAACGTTCTCTATTTTCATCTCAGAGTCTGCTACTCCAATGATTAATAGTCTTTTAAACTATAGTTTTTTGTGGATGAAATAATGTAACTGTATTAATTAATTTAACTTATATAAATTGATTATATATTCAATTTGCATTAGTTGTAGGTATTTCAAGCTTTACTTTTCCAGTAAGTCTCGTAGGTAATCAGGTAGCGTGTTAGTCTTTAAAGCGTCAGGTCCCCGGTTCGATCCCCGCTTACGTTGAATTTTTTTTATTTTTATAGAAATAATTATATCTAATTATATATGATTAGATCTGGCCAATTTTCAGGTCTAATTGTATATAAGTGATTATATATAACTATATATGATTAGGCAAATTCATTTTTTCCCGGGAAATCATTTGAAATACTAAGAAATATTTGTTTAATACTAAAAAATGGTCTCTAATAAATGATTTGTTAAATGTTAACAAATATTTTTAACTATAAACAAATCCTTCTATCGGTGTAGCTTTCCAGAGTCTTTCACCCTATCAGAGCCGTCTGTTTGATGTTCGGTCGAAGGGGAAATATCTTTTTAGCCCACATCCTTCTTTCATCCAAATGTAATGGTGTGTTATTGGCGACTCGACAGCACATTGTCTCGACATTCTTTAGCATCTTGTCTCATCACTTCAATGCCATACCTTGTTGTCCTTTTACTTTTAATTTAGTTAATTATACCAAAATAGATAATCGATTTTTTAATTCTTTCCGAAGCTGGCCACGCCGTTCCGAAGTATAGATAGCGCTGTTTTCGGTTATTTACTCTTCGAGGTTGTTTTTTGCATCCTGCTCCCAAGTTATCTACAACGCCTTCAACCTGCTCAAGAAAGTTTTTCGGCGTAATTAGCAATAACTTTCACAAGTTTTTAAATTATTGCCATTAAAACTTTAAGTTATCATAGCTTCAATCAAACGGAAAAATGGAGGTAATTAAATAAATAAATAGTTTAGTGATTTGCATTTATAATTTACGATGTTTGTCAGGAATTAAAGAGTGAAAATCAATTAGGCTTTCCTAAGGGTCTCCTAGAATAACACATCGCCACCTAATGCTTTTAACGTAACGTCTTGGAAGCTACCCTTTATCCATCCAACCTAACACCAATCTGATGGCGATTAGGTAAAGCGATAATCTGTGTACTTAAGCTCGTTTAGTTATTTATGAATTATTATATACGTAATAAAGGGTGTCGAAGATAGAGTATCAAATAAATTTTTATTGCTGGATATTAAAGTATATCACTAGCAAGTAACACGTAAGCTTTTCTCAAGTGTCTAAAGTCTCAAGACTGAAGGATCATGTAAGTATCCGTGTTGGTCTAAGGGCTTACGACTTATAGCCCAGCCGAGCTAATAGTCTCAGCCTTAGCTTATAGGGATCAACTTGGGGAGTACAGTAGCAAGCGTTGTCTCTCCCGGCTACTGCTATATAGCCATATCCCTGGATACTGGGTACTGGATACACGCTGCCGTGGATGTGATACACGTCAACTCTGATCGGTGTGACTAAGCCCATCAGCGCTTGTAAACATGTTCTATCGTCCAACACACGACTTACTGAGAAGCGTTTTGATCCGCTTATGTATAAATGGATTAAAATATTGTTATCTAAATGCGTGGTGAAAGTGGATTTAGTTTGTAAAAGGATGAAAAGTGGTTTCATCAAAAAACGTAACAAAAACTATATTTTTAGGTCAAGATAATCGAAATAAAAAATTTGTTCGTATTGAAACTCCAATGGATTAAGGGCTTCTTTCAGAAGTCGAAGGCATTACTATTGATTTATCTCTTGATTACAATGTA
The DNA here is from genome assembly GCF_020080835.1 of Cotesia glomerata. Taxonomy (NCBI): domain Eukaryota; kingdom Metazoa; phylum Arthropoda; class Insecta; order Hymenoptera; family Braconidae; genus Cotesia; species Cotesia glomerata. Next base: position 7,548,971 of record NC_058163.1, on the reverse strand, counting down.
TGGCTTTCTTTCTATTTTTCTTTGTTTTCACATAAAATTCAGTATCCATAGAACGTTGATGGCCAGGAAGTGAATAACTGAGAGTGCGTAGAAAAGAACATAAGAGATGCTTTAGGGCAGAATATATTTTGTAGCGACGGTTGATTTTTATATATATGGGTTTTTATAGTGTCACGTACCACTTGAGTTACAGGAAGGTAGATAAATATACGTTATTTTCATTAAAACCTTTTGATGCACGCGATAGCATTGATGTGACGGATGTGGAGTTTGTGAACAGGATGATTGGCGTTGGATTAATGAATTAGGGGCGACTAATTGAGTTTAGATTAGGATGGAGCTTGTTGTTGCGCTCAGGAGTCCGCTTTTTATTTTCGCGAGCAATCAAATTGAGTACCAAGGATAAATATACGAGCTGTGGACGTTTATATGATTTGATGTTACGCGAGCACCGTGGTATTTGTGAGCTTATGATATCCATGTAAACATCGTTATATTGGTAGGTATGCCGATGTCATCATGTTACTGATATAGATCAGTTACGCAACTTTCCGCTTCTATTATGGAATATTGCTGACAAATATATGAGTGATAATTACCCATTTCATGCTGCTGGAATCTCTCTTGGCTAATGTGATCGATTATATTAATACCACCAACAGCGATGATATTGATAACAGATAAATTAGATAGAAAGTATAGCAGATTATTAGTTATTGATTCAAATGTTTAGTTTTTGTTGTGCTTTGGATTCTATGGAAGTCAATCTGTTTCTCGGAGCAGTATTATATACAGAAAGACTTAATAAATGCTTTGCACAGCTCTTTTTAAGTACATAGATTTTTTAAGAATACGCAATTAGTTTGATTTCGAAGGATTATTTTATTTCAAACTAGAAGCTGATCCTGCTTTTGCTCATCAATTTCAGTTAGATTGTAAATTGTAATTTTATTGTGTAAATCATGAACTCAATCACTGTATATTGACTACATGTGTTAAAATTTTCGTTGATGGAAGCTGATTAATGTTTATTAAGGTCAGGTAAGCATTATAGTTATCGGAATTATTCAGTGTAAAGGCATTTATTATCAAATAACTAATAATTGAATAAACAGCGAACGATGAGTATCAATATAGGAAGTACGTAAATAATGCTTCAAAGGCTATTTGTTATTACCATAATGGTAGCTGTAGTAAATGGAATCTGAACAAAAACAGTTTCACTGTAAAAAATCGCGCCAAGTCCACGTTCATAAGACTATTAAGAAAAAAAATTTGTTTTTTTTCTTTCAAAAAAGATAAAAAATAAAAATTAAAAATCAAGTAACAGATATAATTGTTTATGATTTTCGGAAATTAAAAAAAATTTTGTTGTAAATTTAAAATTAAAGAAAAATTTTGTGACGTATTTAGTGTGCGCGGTTGCAAAATATTTTACTTTTAATGAAGTTCGTAAAATCTATTTACTAGACTTTAAAAAAATTGAAATACACAATGACGCACACCAAGTACGTTCCAAAAAATTTTTTAATTTTTAAATTTACAACAAAATATTTTTAAATTTCTAAAAATCATAAACAATCATATCGGCTTGGCAGACTTTGAGAAATATCAAAAATGAAATTTTCAATAAAATATTTTTTTTCGGAATAGCATTCATACTAGTGTAATGATCGATTTAAAAAACCATTCAAACCGTCACCTCAAAAAACAAAATGAATTGCCGCAAACCGCATCAAAATCAGTTCATCTGTTCAAGAGAAATCGTCGTCTAAAAATTTGGAAAGACGTGATTTCTTTTACCTACCTTCGAAATATTTTTTCGAATTACTCAGTAAATAAGGATTAATGTTTTTGTGCTCACAAAGCTTCGTCCGGTGCTGCAGATCGCATCAATATCGGTCAAATGGTTCGAAAGACATTTAATTTTTAAAAATTCCAAAAAGTGTTTTTAATATAACTTCAAAATTTGACGTTGAATTGTTTGGTGGATAGAAAATGATCTTTTGATCCTTAAAATTGCGTCGAATAGTGCAAGTCTCATTAAGAACGATTGATTCGTTCAAGAGATATCGCAATTAAAAAATTTCCAAAGAAGTATGTATTTATTTACAACCACTAAATTTTCGAGCTCGAAAAGGCTCAAAAAAAAGATTAAAAGTTGTTTTATGAGCTCGAAGAGCTCTAAACTTCGGAATAGATGATTTTTCGATTTTTTACTATTGCTAAAAGTTATCAGTTTTATAAATAACGAGAATTATAATCGAATATGACATATTACTCTCAATTCTAATGACAACTGAAGCCTTTTGTTGGAGTTGACACTATATATTTGCATATATTCAAAAATTCCAATTGTTAAATTCAATTTAACCGCGCAAGCAACAAAATTACGCACTGAAATGTAAGCTTTTTGTTTGTAAATGTCAATAGATTGCCATTGTATGGAAATTACAATGAAGAATCTGTTTGAATCAATACAGTAAGGTTAACTGCACATTGGATTGAGACCATTTAAAATCCAATCTTCTTGTAAGTTGCTTCAATTGTGTCCAAGCTTTCAAACTGATATTGTAAAAGTTTATTCTCTCTACCTTGGTTTTTAAGTTTGTCAATGCTTTTTTCTTCGAACTCGTCCAGCTAACTTTATAAATAAATGAAAACAGTATAAATGTAAACAGACATATAGCATTTAAGAAAACAATACATGGGAGTTGTAAAAGTATACGATTCTTAAAGATTGTAAACAATAGTCGAACAGATATTGACAAGCAATTGTTTTCTTTTCACATTTTTAAAGTTCTACGTACATATAGAAGATTCAATTATCGAAACATAATTATCACAAAAGTAATTATAGACCGATAGCGCAGTAGTGTATTTTTATCCATAAGTGGACATATTTCAAGAAACGACGCGTTATTTAAAAGTAAAATTTCAAAGGAGGAAAATTTCTTGAAAGAAGTTGGAAGTCGAAAATTTTCATCATCAGAAACTTTAGATTAAGGGTGTAGTCTGGTTCATCACTTTCGAAAATTCAATATTTTTATTTACATTTTTCAAATATTGTATGTATCTAAGGATTCCCGGGGATGTTAACTGTTTCGGGTGAAGGCTCGCATATTAAATTATGATAAGATTTTTTATGGTTTCTCATTTAAAGAAACTTAAAACGCGTTTTTTTAAAAACTACGTTTTCATGAACAGCCATCATGATTTCTCCGCAACCCGTCGCTCGATCCTTCTGAAATTTTAACCACATTCTACACACACAAATACTCACAAAATAGACTATCATCATATTAAAATATTGATTTTTTAGTATTTTTTTTTTTAACTTCCCGCTAAGAAAAAATTGAAAAATTTTTAAAAATTCGGGAAGTTATTGGTTTTACCCCCGTTTTGCGAAAAATCGAGTTTTCGTCAGATCTTGACGTTTTAAAGTCCTAGGAAGCTGTCCTGACTATTACCGCGATGGTGTCCGTGCGGCTGTCTGTATGTGCGTATGTGTGTGTGTGTGTGTGTGTGTGTGTGTGTGTGTGTGTGTGTGTGTGTGTGTGTGTGTGTGTGTGTGTGTGTGTGTGTGTGTGTGTGTGTGTGTGTGTGTGCCTATTATAACTTTTGAACGGCTCGACCGATCGGATTGAGATAGGTAGCGATCTAAAAAGGTATCATTGCCATTAAATTTCGTAAAAATTTGAATCGATTCGGTTCGCTAGATTTTGAGAAATCTCAAAAATAAAATTAAAAAAAAATGGTTTTTTTTTTAGATAACTTCTAAACGGTTCCACCGATCAATCCCATAAACTAATCCACTCTTAAACTTAAAAAATCACGGCGATTGGCACCAGTCCCGTCAAAATCGTTTCATTCGTTCGTGAGATATCAAAAACGAAAAATTTCGAAAAAAGTATTTTTTCAAAATAACTCCGAAATTTTTTATCAGATCAATTTTCATCGTTGTAAATCTTTGATAGAGCTTGAAAATTAACATCGATCGCTGCTGACCACGTGAAAATCGGTTGATCCATTCAAAAGTTATCGTAGTTTGAAAATTCCAGAAATGGTATTGTAACTATAAGTCTCATTAGACTTTTGAGCTCGAATAGCTCAAAAGCATAAAACAGCTATCTTTTTGAGCTTGAAGAGCTCAAAGTAACACAGAAAACTCTTCGAGCTCAAAAACAAAATCAGTGGAATTTTAAACGTTTAGGTATGGATTTAGCGGGAAGTTGCAAAGATGGCTTTCAGGGTCATCCGTCTTGCTAATTTTATTTTTGTAATAGGTAAAAATATTTTTTCTCGTTTTGTTATTTAAAATTAACAACAATTGTTGAAAATTAATATCAATAGTCTATTTTATAGTCATTGTCATACTGAATTTAAAACACTTCGGTTTTATGGCACTCCAAATTATGGCATTCCATTTAAGTACGAATCTTTTGTAAAAAAATTCATAAAAAAAATTTTACTTTTGTAATTTAAGACTTCAATTATCCCTAACAATTTTTATAAGCATATTTTTTATAGCAAGCTCACAAGAAATTCCAAAAAATACCTATTTTTTAGCCGACGAATTAGACTACACCCTTAAGTACACTGATAGAAGGATTTCTTAGCATTTAAGAAGATTTCTTCGTATTTAAAAAATCATTTCTTAAACATCATTTCTTAGTATTTAGTAAATATTTCTTAGTATTTAAGAAATATTTCTTTGTATTTATGAAATATTTTTTAGTATTTATATTTCTTAGTATTTAAGAAATATTTCTTAGTATTTAAGAAATATTTCTTAGTATTTAAGAAATATTTCTTAAATACTAAGAAATATTTACTAAATACTAAAAAAATGATTTCTTAAATAATAAAGAAATCTTTTTAAATACTGAGAAATCCTTCTGTCAGTGTATGAGTAAAACTCATCAAAATTGAAACTTTGATGATTTACGATTGCGAGAAAAAAGTGGTGTAGAATATTTAATGGGGTTTGCAAGGATTGATTCAACGTTAAATCATAAAATTTTTAGCGTGATGATAACAGTAGTGAATAAAAATGTGAAAGTATAAAAGTTGTTATCACTTATCGTCGCCTTGCCATGTCTTTTTGCTTTTGTCGAATGAATGATATCACCGACCCGGGGATTTAACATTCAAAATGATAGACCACCTTTGGTGATATCTCGAAAACCCTCGAGCTATGACTTTACCCGTTATCGCTGATTCGCATTGTTCAGTTTTTGGTGCTGTAGAGTAAGAACATAAAAGTGTCACTAAATATTTTTCTGGGGCTAAGCCAGAATTATTGATAAATTCATCTGTAAAATATTTATATAATAAAAATTATTATTTTATTTTTATTATTGACGAAAATGAAAATTATTATTTCAAATTTCCCATAACAATTACATTGTTTTAATTGTGCCCAGGTAGTTTTAATAAAATTGATTGATTACATTTATGAATTATTGAAATATTGAGTTAATTAACAAATATCAATCTTTCATGTTCGTACGTTTAATTGGAGTTTCAATATTAAAATTCGATTGGACAGTTATTTAAATTTCATTAAAATCGATAATTGATGTTTGTTAATGAAGATATGTTTATTTTTAAGTGATAACTGTGAGTACGAAAAATACCAATTACATAGTTATTCGAATCTGAAATGTTTAAGGGTGCGTATTCATTTCAAGATCAAGCCATTTTTCACTACTCGAATTGCCGCTATCATGTTTACATTGCAATTGCAGAACAATAAAAGTATGAATATTAAGGAAACACGATGCCTAAATACATCTGACGATTAAAAGAAAAAAATTCATTTCGCTTATCCCAGGAAAAAATGATTGAAAAATAAATTATAATGGATGTTAATTAGTCTATGCGTGCGTAGCCCGCTTGTAAACACTTGAGTTGCTAAAAAATTTGATACATTGAAATCGTTTTTTTTTTTTTTTTTTTTTTTTTATTAGCTTCAGAATGACTTTGAATAGAAGTCTACTGAAAATGACTGTCTAATTCAGTGGTATTTAATAATAATTTATGAATAACTTTAAAAAATTCAAAAGTGCACGCTCCATAACGCTCATTAATTTTTTTAAATGAAAATTAGGAAAACGGTTGAACCTGAAGGCCATCCCTGCATACTTCCCGCTACCCGACTAGAAATTGTAGTGAGGAATGCCGAAGAATTAGTGAGGGGCAAGTTTGGCTTGCCTAATTTGCGCCTTCTTAAATCCACGTTAGGCAAAACGAAGATTGGCATGCCAAATTTGCAAGTAATTTGGGACATCTATGGCAAGCCGAACTTCGGTGAACCTTTGGAATGCCTGACTAGCTGGAAGTAACGATAACCAAAGATTTGCCGAAGTTTGGCTTGCCATAAATGTCCCTAATTACCTTTAAGTTTGGTAAACCGAACTTTCGTAAGCCTTTGGATTTTATAATTTCCTGCAAGTTAGGTATTCCAAATATTCGCCAAACTTCGTCTTACCATAGATGGCCCCAATTACTTTCAAGTTTGGCAAACCGAACTTCCGTAGACCTTTGGATCTTGTAATTTCCTGCAAGTTAGGCATTCCAAACATTCGCCAAACTTCGTCTTACCATAGATGGCCCTAATTACTTTTAAGTTTGGCAAACCGAACTTCCGTAGACCTTTGAATTTTATAATTTCCTGCAAGTTAGGCATTCCAAACGTTTGACGAACTTCGGTATTTCTTGCCAAAGTACTCTAAAACGGAGTGGGAGAAGATATTTGGCTTTGTCTTTCCAAGGTTAAGCCTTTTCGTTCTATACATATAAAAGTGTGTATTTATGAGAGTATTTATGCATTGTACATATAAACATGGTGTCTCATGTACCCGACTAGAAATTTCAGTGCGGCATATGCCGAAGAACCAATTCGGGGCAAGTTTGGCTTGCCTAGGTTGTACCTCATAAAAACCAAGGTAGGCAGAACGAAATGTTTGGCTTGCCATATTTGAATGTAACTAGGAAAGTTTCATGGATTCCTTAAGTCTGATATATCATGGGAACGCCGAACTGGTTTCAAGTAACGATAACCTGAGTTTTGCTAGTTTGGAGCGAACTTGGCTTTCCGAACTTAGGCTAGCCCAATTCGAATCTTATTTGTTTTAAGTTTTTTAAGTATCACACACGGAGAAAATTAAATGATAGTAGTTACTATCTAATTATGGTAAAAAATTTTACCATCAACCCGATCGTAGTGAATACTATCTACCCGGGTCAAAAAATTTAGTCTGTTTTATGATTAATAAAAATTTTTAATATTTTTCATTTAATTTAATTTCATTATGTGTATCTATTTTATATAAGAATTTAATCTGTTTTTGCCGTACTATTCCCAATTCAGACCAATTTCAGATCATATTTAATGTTACAATGAAATTGTTTTCTATTGTTTCAAGACCAAAATCAGACTTTTTTGTCAAAATCATTTAACTGGTTTTGATCGCATCAAGGTCAAAACAGACCAAAACGTTCCATAATTTTTAGTCGGTTTTGATCGCCTATAGATCAAAAACAGACCTTTACGAATTAGATAATAATAATCAAGGTTATAGTAATCAGATTATAGTAATATAATAGTAATCATCAAGGTCAAAAACAGACCAAAACGTTCCATAATTTTTAGTCGGTTTTTGATCGCCTATAGATCAAAAACAGACCTTTTACGAGATAATGATAATAAAAAAAATAATAATAATATATTTATTTATTATTATTTTATTCATGTCCTCGAAGATCCTCTACAGGGCACAGCTTTTCATTCTCTGAAATTGAAATAGTGACTATTCCCTATTTCGTATTGCAATGTATACCAAACGGTATTCTTTGCACTACCAAATAGTGAATACCGCTCATTAAATGATGCGTGAAAGTATAAAATTTAATATTAATCTTGTCATGTTGTCAACATTTTAATCTTGTCGATGTATTCACATTGTGTTTAATATCGATAATTAGAAAACTCTAGATTTAGATCCATAATCAAACGATGAGAACTATTTTATATACGTATGTTAATACAAATTTATTAGTTATCACTGCAACTAATATTCGCAGTTTCAAAACTTTTTATAATCCATGAAATCTTAAGCTATGCCAAATAAATATTACAAATGTAAGGTTATAATCGACGTTCAGTTCAAAAAACTCTCGATACATCAAGTTTTTCGGGAGTTATCGTAAGTACATACAAAATCAGCGTTCAGACATCCGGACGTCCACATAAAATTTTTTTCAAAATGTTTTTTTTTTCAAAATAGCAACATAAAACGATTTCACAAGCTATAAGATTGATTAATTAAGATGTTTCTTTGATGTACGTCTACTCATATTATCGTATAACTGCAGAATGGTTGTGATAGAGGCATTTGAAGACCACAAAATTTCTTGACCTCGACGTGTCGGATGTAAAAAGTATTACCTCAATCGCTCTTCACGCTATGAGGCGTGCAAAATAAAAATTTATTGGTCTTTTGTGTGTTTGCGTCTGTGTAAAATAAACTCGAGACTCCGGGTGCTTACTGACGATATATTATTTAGTTGGTTTTTATTTTTAGTGGATGAGTTTTATTTTTCTCAGTGACCAGCCGAGAAATATTTGAAAAAAAAAAAAAAAAAAAAAAAGTTACGTCACTATTTATTTAATTTTTTACACAACACTTGCGCTTTCAGACAAATACTTTTTTAACGGTAAGAAAATACTTTTTCATTTACTTGAACGTTAATTAATATTTTATAATCATAAAAATTTCATGATTATTACATGGAAAAATATTGATTTATAAGTTAATAATAAGTAAGGATCAACTGGAAAAAATTACCATTTCAAACAGTAAAGTCGTGATTTTAACAATCACTTTATAAGATTTATCATATAAATGCTCCAATTTATTACTTACATGGAAGACAATACTATTTCAAACAGTAATATTCGCTATGTGAAAGTCGAAAATGTTAAAGAATAGTAATTAAGAATTTTGATTTTGATATTTATCATTTCGTACCTAAAAATAATGATCGCATGATATGTAAAAAATATAAACTACAGTTACTAAATTTTCTATACAAGCAACGTCAATATTTACAAAGTAAAATGATAAATTTTAAACGCAACGCTAAAAATCAAACTATAATTATTGATTTGCTTGGACATAAAATATATATTTTAAGAGTAGAATTTTTACTGTTTCAAATGCTAAATTCTCCGAGTGTGAGACCTTCCCCTTCTCATAGTATAGACTATATATTGAAACGGTAATTTTTACTGTTTGAAACTGTAATTTTTTAAGATGAGAGAGTCGTTATTTACTATAGCGACAGCTACTAATCACATTTTCGGTATTAAATTATAAATTGTGGCTTTTACATTTTCTACATTAAGTTTTGTAATATTTACATTCGTGCCACCTCGATGTCCGCTGTACGGTTTGAAACTATAAAAATTAACCGGAATCCGAGTGAATTTTACAGTTTACTTTTTTCCGTGTATATCTTAAAAATATATATTAATAAATGGAGATATAGAAATCTTTCTTAGCATTTATATTTGATAGAGGTGTCACTCGATATCTGGAAATAAACCTGGAAAATTGGCTGTCGCGAAAATGACGGCGCGCAACGACAGCTTCAATAAATAGAACTCGATATGATATCTTGATTCGAAAAACATCAATGTAAATTATAAATAACTAACGCAGTACCACTAAAAGGTATAAATTCCAATAAAATTGTGAAAGAAATGACGATAAAATTAATTGAATAATGTAATTTAAATTTGAAATAAAAACGACAGAAATTCTTTAGTACACAGATAAAAAAAATAACTTGACTCAAGAGAAAAAATCTTGATCCAATAATACCATTTCGAAGAAAATAAGTTTCTTGCATTGATAAAGAATTATTTTTGATTTAGGTGAATTTTTCTTGTCTCAAGAATTTTTCTCTTGACTCAAGAAAATAATTTACAGCAAATTGGTATACTTAATTCAAGATTTTTCTTGAATGAAGTTAATTTTTTATCAGTTTAGGGCTTCGTAAAATCTAAAAAGTAACTGATAGAAATAAAAGCTTAACAGAGCAGTTTAAATGTTTGTTTAGAGATTGGGGCTTCATCAAAAGTTCTTGTGCAGAATCCTTTGAAATTGAGAACGTTAAGAAACTTCTTACACACATTTAGAGGTAAATAACTGTTGGAGGGTTGAAGCGAGGGACTTCTCGCAAGTGATTGCTTGAACGGAGTCGGCTCTATACTACTTGATTCTCAACCTAAATTCAACAGAGTTTCGCCTGTCAGACTTGCGGTTAACACTAAACTCTTTGCTGAATTTACTCCGATGCTTTGGAATAAGTGGGGTATTTATATTTACTCATATCTAATTACATAGTTTAAAGTGTATTTTTGGTCAAGTAAAAGTTTAACGTTACTAGAATATATTAAAAAAGTTTTAAAAATCCAAAAGAGCACGACCCTTTTAATTTTTTGTCGAAAAAAAAATTGTTTGGTCTTAGAGCACTGTTTATCTGAATAAATATTTTAATTGTCGCGCTAAATAATTATATTATCAACAGAATTTCGATCAGCAAGAGGTATCACTAGTACATGCTTCTCCAAGTTTACGTCCAAAATTTGTTACCAATAAAAAAAAATTATGCTTTTTTCAAAAAATAATGAAATATAAAAAAAAAAAAAATAGGAAAACGGTTGAGCCTATAAAGGTCATCCCTGCAACTCCCCGCTAAATCCATACCTAAGCATTCAACATTTCACTTATTTTGTTTTTAGCTCAAAAATATAATTTTAGTGTTATTTTGAGCTCTCCGGGATCAAAGAGATAGCTGTTCTGTGCTTTTGAGCTCTTCGAGCTCAAAAATTTGGTAGAAGTTTCATAGAACACTATTTTTTGAATTTTCAAATCGCAATAACTTTCGAATTAATCCACTGATTTTCTCGCGCTTAGCAGGTAAGACTGAAAATTTCATAGAAATTCTGAAAAATTTCTTTTTTTTTCAATTTCTTTCGACAACGATATCTCACGAACTAATCAACCGATTTTGACCGAACCGGTGGTGATCGACGTAGTTTTTTGAGGTTAAGAGCTGATTAGTTTTTAGAATCGATCGGTTAAGCCGTTCAGAAGATATTTCAAAAAAACGAATTTTTGGAAATTTAATTTTTGAGATTTCTAAAAATTTATTAACTCGAATTCTTTGAACTAGCATCAGAAATCTAAGGGCAATGGAACTCTTTGGAACGCCGCTTATTTCGATCAAATCGGATAAGCCGTTCAAAAGTTATGAGAAATTTACACACACACACACACACACACACACACACACACACACACACACACACACACACACCTCAAAACGTGGAGATCTGATGAAAACTCGATTTTATCCGGTATATCCTAAAACTCGATTTATATCAGTATATTCTTATCGTAAATTGGGTTTCATATTTTTTCAGCGATATTCATTTATGATTTAAATAATTGAGAAAGTAAGGAGAATTTTGTGACGAACATGTTATTATTTTGAAAGGAATTTGTATCGTTGAATCCACAGATTCGGTAGAATCTGGCGCCAAGTTCCGTTCAAATCCGTTGTAAATAGAGCGCCAGACTACCGACTGTGTTTACTGTAAGCAGAACGGTATTTTGAGGTTGCAAAATTTTATTTAATTTTACGGTACTTTTTTTTCCTAAATTGTTTACTGTAACAGTAATTCATAACTTTATTTTACCGTATTAATTAATTATATTCACTTATAACAATTAATTTCGATCCTGACTTTTTTTCGATGGGGAAAGGTCAGCGCCACAGACTAGATAAAATAAAAATGTGTAGTCATTCTCCTATAGATACGCAACTACACTAAAAAAAGATAATTCACAGCTTGAATCTACGGCCGCCAGAGCGCGCTGAAATTATTTTTACATAAACTGTAGCATGAAGGGGATAGTTTGCCATGAAAAGTGCAGCCAACGCGAGATTTCAGTTGGTACCGGAGAAAAATTAACTAAAATCTCAAAAGGGTTCACACACACACATGTTGATGGATTTTAGTGTTTTGCCGGCAATTATTCTCTTATTTATTTACTTTTAATTTTCGCGAAAAAGTATTAAATTAAAATTGTCAACTTTTATTATAATTACGAAAAATACTAAAATCCGATCAAAAACAGTTCCACTGTAAAAAATAGCGCTAAGTCTACGTTCATAAAACTATTATAAGAACAAAATTTTTTTCCTTTACAAAAAAATATAAAATAAAAAAATTAAAAAATCCAAGTAACTGATATGATTGTATATGATTTTCGATAATTAAAAAAAATTTTGCTGTAAATTTAAAAATGAAAAAAAAACAATTTTGGAATGTACTTGGTGTGCGTCATTATGTAATTCAAATTTTCTTAAGTCCTGTCACAGGGTTTTTATTCCCTGTGTGCGTCCCTCCCTGCGCCTAAATTTGGCAACAGATCCACACTCGGTGTGTCTCTGAATTTATTATTTTATATTTATTTATTAATTTATTTATTAAATTTAATATTATTAGTATTATTTATATTTGAAATTTCTAATATTATGGTTATTAATTTAAGAATTAATTTTATCTTTATTTCAGACATTTATAATGAATTATTTATAATTTATTATTATTATTATTTGTGTGCATTGCCGTAAATCATTGTCATATAGTACCTAATTTTACTATGAGTGATAAATCATAGCCTTTACTCGCACGGGTGAGGCCCTACAATATCGATCGCGAGCAAAGAGTTCATTGAATTAGGGAAAATGGCTCGAGAGGCCCTTGTTGTCGAACACGAGGCCTCGAACGGTTTACGGTGACAAACATTGAGGAGACACGCGGTGGCCCGCTTGGTGTGAGGTAGACACGCGGGACCTCCGCTATTGTAAGGAGTGTGGATTTGGTGCCTTGGTTTGAGTTTCCTTTTTCTGGTGGGTACTCACAAGTTGAGATCAATTAATATCCGCACACCGCTGTCTCCTGGCTTAAATAAATTATTCTTTTACTGTTTAATTAAAATCACTATCGATTGATCGGGTCGATCCCGTAGCAAGTAAGGGTTATCATAAGGGAATATTTGTACCTGTCCCGAAAGCCGCGTGTTGGGTCCTCGATACGGTCAGCAATGTTTATAATTATTATTGTCAAATTGGGTTTATTATTTTGCGTCATTGACAATTATTATTGTCAAACATTAATTATCATTACAAGTATTATTTTCAAGCGCAATTCAGATTTAATATTCTTAAATTTTAATTACTGTTACGATTATTGTTTTGATTGCGGTTATTATTATTCTCGAACGCAATATTGTAAAATAAGTTGAAGAAAAATTTATATGTTAATCAAGAATTCCATAAAGGGTTTATTTTGTTATTTAAAGGATAAATTTAGTTTTAAGGAACTTCGTTTTTGAATAAATAATTTATTTATTTTTATTGAAATTTTCTGATCCATTAATAATTAATGTATGAAAGCTGATTCCCGGATTCTTTTCCTATGACTCATCTTCCTATCTTAGCTAAATAATCTAAGATATTAATTTATAATTATTTAGTTATTGTTTTTGATTCCAAATAATATCCTAATCTCGACTTTGATTATTTCGTGATTTATTTTCCATTCTCATTAATTTAAATCGTTAATTGATCGTCCGGCGCGGCCCCTGGAATTTTTATTATTTTTGGTAATTTTCATAAAAATTACCTGGCGTCCAAATATTGCACTAACCCAGCCTGAGGGGTTTCCGGGTTAATTTTATTATTTATTAAAAAGGGCGAGCGTAAAATACCCTACCCAGCCGATATCTCCGCCATCGGTCGAATTTAGTTAAATTTTGGGAAAAAGTATTGTTACAGTCCTAATAGATCAATTTCACGAATTTTATAAAAAAAAAAAAAAAATATTGTGCAACCATGCACACCAAGTACATTCCAAAATTGTTTTTTTTCATTTTTAAATTTACAACAAAATTTTTTTTAATTATCGAAAATCATATACTATCATATCAGTTACTTGGATTTTTAAATTTTTTTGTAAAGGAAAAAAATTTTGTTCTTATAATAGTTTTATGAACGTGGACTTGGCGCTATTTTTTACAGTGGAACTGTTTTTGATCGGATTTTGTATTACTACACGGAAAAAAAAACTGCTGCTGCTACAGGCTGAGCCTGTGGATACTACATTCCATTTTCCTGTAGCTGTAACACGGTTGGGCCTGTAGCAGCTACAGGCGTCGTCCTGTGGTAGTAGCTACAGGCTTAGTTTTGTAGCAACTACAGGTCTAACCTTCTTGCATCTAATCCTAGCCCTAACACAGATACAGAGATAACACTGTCACGATTACAGGCTTAGTAGTTATTTAATTATATAAAAATATTTGGCCTGCAGTTTTTTTAGCTTGAGTCAGCGGATTTAAAGACGGTTTTTGAGTTGTAACTACTTTTCTGAGTTGAAAAAATGTGATTGAGTCTTAAAAAACGACTTATTAAAAAATTTTGCAAGTATACTGAAAAATTTGTTTTTTGAATTTCATTTTTAAGGTTTTTCATAGTAGGACATTGATCATTTTTAATATGTTTACGTTAAATAATTTCATTCTTATTTATTATTCCTTGAAAATTTTTTACCCTACAGAGAAAAAAAAATTAACTTGATTTAAGAGAAAAATTCTTGAACCAAGAATATAATTTTGAAGAGGGTAATTGTCTTGAATCAAGACGAAAAATTCTTGAATCAAGTAAAATTTTCTTAAATCAAGAATTTTTCTACTCAAATCAAGAATATTAAGTTCTTCAAAATTATATACTTGATTCAAGAACATTTTTAACTTCCCGCTTAGAAAATCGAAGATTTTCAAAAATCGGGGTTATTGTTTTCACCCCGTTTTGCAAAAATCGAGTTTTCATCAGATCTCGACGTTTGAAGGTCATAGGAAGCTTCCCTGACTACTCCCGCGAGGTTGTCACGGTGTCTGTATGTGTGTGTGTGTGTGTGTGTGTGTGTGTGTGTGTGTGTGTGTGTGTGTGTGTGTGTGTGTGTGTGTGTGTGTGTGTGTGTGTGTGTGTGTGTGTGTGTGAAAGTATGTGAACCGCTTATAACTTTTGAACTGCTCATCCGATTTTATCGCGGTTGGTGCGATTTGAAAGGAATTGGCCAAACTTAGATTTTAAGTATAATTTGGACCGATTCGGATGAGTAGATTTTGAGAAATCTTAAAAAAACTAAGAAAAAAAATTTTTTCAAATGTGGTTTTTTTTTGGATAACTCTTAAACGGCTCTACCGATCAATTCCAAAAACTAATCAGCTCTAGACAATAAAAAATCACGTCGATGGCCATCAAGCTGGTCGAAATCGGTTAATTCGTTCGAGAGATATCGTGAACGAAAGAAAACCGAAAAAAGTGTTTTTTCGAAATTACTCTGAAATTTTTGGTTCGATCAATTAAAACCTGAAAATTTTTCATGGGGCTGATAACACTGCGTCGAATGCCGCCAACAGCGTGAAAATCGGTTGATTCATTCAAAAGTTATTGCGGTTTGAAAATTCCAAAAGTAGTGTTCTATGAAACTTCTATCAGACTTTTGAGCTCGAAGAGCTCAAATGCATAGAAATACTATCTCTTTGAGCTCAGCGAGCTCAAAATATCACATAAATTATATTCTGAGCTCAAAAATCTCAAAAACGTCATAAGTACAATTTTAAGCGCCCAGGTATGGAATTAGCAGGAAGTTGCAGGGATGGCCTTTAGGGTGAACCGTTTTACTAATTTTTTTTTCTGTGTAGACTGGTTAACAAGCGCGACCTAACGACTTCGGTATGTAAGTAATGAGGGATTTGCCGCACTGCTTTTAGAGCGTACAGTGTTTCCAGTTCATACACGTTTGACAGGCAGAGACTAAAAGTGTTTTCGGCAACGTCGGGGACAAAAAACTACTTACGACTTTGGTCAAGCGATGAGGAAAGCCCCGCGAATTTTTTTTAGAAATTTTTATTCAGTAATTTAACGTTTTTCAAGATGTTTGAAAAAATTATTTATATATTCTAAAATGTTCGAAGATCAAAGTCAAATTTTTTTGAATAATTTTAGTAAATATTGAAAATATTCCAAGATCAATATTGCAGTAAAGTAAAAGACCCGATAAATTGTTTACAAGATTATGAAACTTAGTTGTAAGAAGAGTTTTATCATATTAACAAATTAACTATAAGCTGATCCATGTAAAAAATTAATAAGTGATGTTAATATATTGATTCATTATAATTAAATTAAATTTTAAACTTGTAATGGAACTTATCCTGTTGCAGTTACAAAACTAGGCTTGTAGCAGCAACAGGCTTTTCCTGTTGCAGCTACAAAACTAGGCCTGTAGCTGCTACAGGCTTTTCCCCTTGATGAAGTCATTGGTACAGTCGAGTGAATGTTAAAGACTTTGTATAATTTTTTCTTTTATTATTCCCATCCCCTTGTAGGAAAAAAATTATCTATAACGGGGCCTGTCTTGGCACAATAATGGGTTGCCCAGACTCGGCCGAACAATACTGGCCCACGACTGGACCACTACTCAACTGACAAGTCTTGGTTTGCCAGTCTTGAACCAAGACCCAGCCAATATTCAATTGACAAGTCTTGTTAAGCTACTTTTGGACCAAGATCTAGCCAATGTCTACGTAACAAGTCTTGGTTTGCCAGTCTTGAACCAAGGACCCAGCCAATATTTAACTGACAAGCCTTGGTTTGCCAGTCTTGAACCAAGACCCAGCCAATATTCAAGTGACAAGTCTTGGTTTACTACTCTTGGACCAAGACTCAGCCAATGTCTATGTAACGAGTCTTGGTTTGCCAGCCTTGATTCAAGAGTTAACCAATATTTAATTAACAAGGCTTCACAGAAAAAAAAAAGTTAACTTGAATCAATTGAAAAATTCTTGAACCAAAAGAAAATAATTTTAAAAAGTTTTATTGTTTTAAATCAAGACGAAAAATTCTTTAATCAAGTTGAAATTATTTAAACCAAGAAAAATTTCTTGGTTTAAGAATTTTTTTACTTAAGGAAGTTCGAGCGAATCTAATGTAAAAAATAATTTCCAATTTTGAGCTTTGAAATTAAGTATACGTATAAATAAATACGTAATTTATCTAATACCAACATTTTAAAAAGATTCACAGTTTAGTTACTTAGATATTAAAATTTAAAAATCACATATTTTATCTCCTTACACATGGGCTCTTATGGTGGACAAACTTTTGTCGAGACTTTAATTATTTTTTTCAATATTAACCTCCCAACTTTAACTGATAAAAAACTATACACAAGAAACTTGGATTATTGCAAAATATAAAAACAATTTAATAATATTACATTACCCATAAAATTTTTGAAATATTTAAAGTCAAATTTTATGTTTGTAACTGGTTTATCGTCAGCCATTTATTCGAATAAAGATTTGACAACATTGCGCCAACAGCTGAGAAAAAACAAAAAGATAGAAATATAGTTACAGAGAGAGAAATCTTTAACTCAGACATTCATCCACGTCTCTGTTATGGGTATAATCAAACGCGCTATTGCCAAATCTGTTTATTTATTCCGTCAAGTAATAAATACCAAAGTCATTTTATTACTTTACTTTATTAAATAAGTAAAAATCATCAATTATTAAATTGTTAAAGTTATTTGAAATTAAAATAAAGAATTTTGATGAATATTGGGAAGTCTAAAATTAAAAAAAAATTTTAACATTATTTTGACTCATTAGTTACGCTCGAACTTCCTTAAATCAAGGAAATGAAGTTCTTCAAAATTAATTACTTGATTCACATTAATTGTTTTTTTTGTGTTGGCTTATTATCCTTGGCCCAAGGCCCAGCCAATATTCAACTGATGTCTTGGTTTGCCAGTGTTGAACCAATACCCAGCTACTATTGACATTGTTAAAACTGTAAATTTGACAGTTTTTCTGTCATTTTATTGTTGTTTTTTTCTATGTAGTATATACTTAAAAAAAATTTGAAATTCGTTTCTGCTTCAACTATAGTGTATATGCATTAAAAAAAAAATTTTTTTCCACCTAGAATATTAAATTTTTTAATCGAGTTTTTTTTATTTAAAACCTTAAAATTGATTCTTAACCTTAGAATACCACGTTTTATTATAAGGCTAGTTTTTTGACAGGCAGAAAAATTTATTCTTATAGTTAAAAAAACTTTCGTATTCTAATCATAAGAATACCAATTTTTTAACCATAAGGAAAAATTTCCTAGGTATAAAAAAACTTTTTTTTTTCAGTGTGTATTAATTATATTTTATAGTATTACGAAAATAACTATTTTATCGGCCAAGTCGTAATTGCCCACAAGTTATCCATTAGCTTTAACATATACATTTATACATACGTTTAAAATTTACAAATTCATAATATTTTTATTCACATATGTAGATTTAAAACTTTCCCCAATAATGTGGCCGGCCCAATGATTTTTTTTCCTATTATCTTCTAGTCATTATTAACAAGTAACAAATTGTCAACAATAACCTTCAAATAAACACGAGGTTCCAGTCTTTGACTAGAGAATAATAGGAAAAAAATTTTTGACGAGTTTTTTAATCTATTAAATTGGATATAGTTCATTTTATTTATTACGGACTCTAAATATAAAAATAAAATAAAAAAATTTGTTCATATATTAAAATGTCATGCGCAGTAATTTTTTGTAAATTGAGGACTATGTGTTTTTATATTGTAAAATTTTAAGATATTTATTAATTTATTATTTTTTTAGATATTTGTATTGAGTTTTTGATTTTACATGAAAATTTTTAATGGTTTATTTGTTTGTGAACATCCTGATTTAAATTAGTTATAGAAGAATTTAGACCTGATTAGAGCAATAATGTAGATATTTATTGTTTAATGAATATTTGTTAGAAAATGCTTAAGGTAGTAGTCTGGTAACTTATGCCTATTTTCATGACTTCTTTGGAGGGTGGTTTTTTATAGGAAAATAAAAATGAATTATCTTGAATATTTAGAGTGTTTTTATTTACATATTGAAAATATAAAAAAAAAATTATTCGAAAAAATTTAATAGTTTATTACTATTATTATTGTCACTCGAAGTTGGAACCTCAAAAAAAATGCACGTGGGTGGCCCGGGTCCTAACTTTTTTTCTACTGAACCGATTGCTTTCAAATTTTAACAGGCTGTTCTACACACTTATAGTTCTCGTCAGTACTAACGAGAATTTTTTTTACTTCTAATTTTTTATTTTACAACCCTTTCTTTGCTAAAATAAAAGGACTTTTTTTTTCAAAGTCCGATATTATGTTATTTACCCTTGAAATTTAACTTCAGTAGTTCCGACCAGAATTACATGTCTATAGATTAAGAATAATCAAGAATATTTGATTTCAGATAACATCAAGAGCCAAAATCACCCAAAATTGAAAATTTATTATTTAACAAAAACAATTACATATCGTCAAGATTGATACGGTCTTAAAAAAATTAAAATATAATAATTTACAGTGGAGTTTTTAGTATTGATAATTTTAAACATTAAAATTTATAACAAAATATTAAAAGTATTCAGAACGATGTATAAATACTAAAGTAATATAAGGACTTGACTTTTGTATTTTTTGTATTTTTTTGTAAATTAATAAACATTTGTGAAAAATCGTTAATTTTCATCAAAACACAATATTAAATAACATAAATTGTGAAAACAATAAACCGTCACACTCTGTCATCATATAGAGTTAGCTTATAAAAATGATGAGATGTAGATCAATTTATCGGTCGTACGGCGTAGGGGTTAGTTATCGGTCTAGCAAGCGCGCGGCTCGGGTTCGAATCTCGGTTAGGGCAAATGCAATTTTCACATTATTTTCATAATTAATAAAAGTTAGATCTAAATAAAGAGTCAAAGGAACTAAACTTGCGTTAGCCCTGCATAGAAATTAAAATAAAAAAAAAATACAAATAAAAAATTTCTTTTTATCACTTTTTATCAAATGGCATGGGCCAGACTTGAATAGTAACTGTGGCCCAGTCCTGGTGACCAGGCATGTGTCAGACTTGAAAATCGGTATTGACTCGATACTAAAATTCAGTCTTGGCACAATACTTATTTTCAGTCTTGGCACAGTACTGATATTTAGTCTTGGCAGGAAGTTATCATTTGTATGCTTAGACGGACTTGGGCCAAGCTTGGATTTCAAGCTTGCCCCAGAGTTAATGAGCATTGCGCCAAGCCTTGGCCAAGCTCGGGCCGATTGTCCTTTCCTCTAAGGGTCTAGCGCTGCAAAACTCGGCATGAAAATTCATTAAATTCTACAGTCTGACTACCGTGATTATGTACTCGTGTTCCTGGATTACTTATTGATTATTGTGTAAATAACTGGGAAATTGGAAAAAGTTAGCTGGGAAAAATCTAGTGCTACGATGAAAATGTATCCTTAATAATGCACATATTTTTCTTAAGAAAAATCAGAATGTCGGATGTGAAATCGATTTAACAACAGTTATAGGCCAGGATAAATATTTTTTTTTTGTGAAATTGAGGCTTATTTCAATTTTATAGTGTTTAATAACAAATTATAATAATTTTTTTAGTTTATTTATTTTAAAATTCAATAAAATTTTTTCATAATATTGTAAATGATCAGCAACATTGCAGTTTATTTCTTGAAATCATAATTGATATAAATGAATTCCAAATTAATTTTTGAGAAATTCGGGCATTTCGTAGTAACATTCAGGGAAACCCGCTCTGTTGCGAAAATATTTAAAAAATCATCATCAAATCTTACTTGCTAATATAGAATCATGTGGGGAAAGTGTGCGCACTTAAGCATTCAAACTACCCGGGAAAAAATGATCAGGCCTGATCAGATATGAACAGGCATGAGTCTTCAGGCCTGATCAGACATGAAAAATGACCATGCCTGATCAGGCATGAATTGACCTGACCATGCCTGTTCATGTATGATCAGGCCTGAAATTAGACCTACTCATGTCTGTTCATGTATGAAGCGTTAAATACACTCAGGCCTGATCTTGCCTGTTTATGTCTGTTCATGTCTGAAGTGTTATGCTAAGGACCAAATATGCTAAGAAAAATTTTTTGAATATGTTCAGTGTGTGTACATTAATTTCGATTGATAAATTTGTAAATTATCAATAAACGGTATATTTTATTATTTAATAAATAAAAGTATTTTGGTTATCATTAAACACCTACCGTAGGGTAAATTTAATTAACTTTTCTAGGCATAGACAGGCATTAACAGGCCTGAGCGTATTTCACACTTCAGACATGAACAGGCATGGACAGGCCTGATCAGACATGAACAGACATGAGCGTATTTAACCCTTCAGACATGAACAGGTATGGACAGGCCTGATCAGACATGAACAGGCCTGATCAGACACGAACAGGCATGATCAGACCTGAGCGTATTTAACCCTTCAGACATGAACAGGCCTGATCAGGCCTGAGCGTATTTGACATTATCATGTCTAATTTGACATGATTATGTCTAATTTCAGGCCTGATCATACATGAACAGGCATGGTCAGGTCTGATCATTTTTTCCCGGGTTGGATCAAAGTTGAACGATAAGCATGAAAAGAAAATGAAAATATTTCTCTGATACAGTATTTATGTAGGTAATAATTAAATTAAGAAATAAAGTCTAAAACCTTAACACTGAAAAAAAAAGGATTGATCCAAATGATTCAAAATGCGCATATTTATTGCGTACTGCGGGTAAGTGTGCGCACTTGTGTGGGGTAAATTTGTGCAACTAAGGGAAGTTCGTGGAATCTTAATGCCCTAAACAGAATAATTTTTCTACCAACAAACTTTTAATTTATCTATATATATCACAAACTTCCCTCTCCCCATTCATAAATAAAGGGGTTGCGCACACTTACCCGCTGCGTACAGTTACCCCACGTGATTCTACTGATATTATGTACCATATAGGTACTGTTAAAATATGTTTAATAAGTACTTGAATCCGTTTTTTAAATTCGTATTAGTACAAGCTTCGAATACTTTGTCAGGAACCAATTCTTCATTGTATTTAATAAAATTTTTATCACACATAAAATGGTTTGATAAATATTCGATTCTAAAAATAAAAAAATTTTAAATGTTTATCACAACCTTTTTAAAACTTAAGATGACAATCAAATTTATAAATTGATAGGAAGTACACTCACAACCGTACAAGTTCTCCGTAAACTGTAGAATAATCACTGCCAGGGACTTCATCAACGACAGTAATAACTGACTGAATTTCTGGTGGTGATGAATCATCAAAACAATTGGGGTATCCATTTGAAATAACGTATCCAAGTTGATTAATATCTTCATTATAAACAGATTTCCTGAGTATAAAAAGTTAAGTATGTATTTTTGCCCTAAAAATAAGATTATATAAAGAATAACTTACGCGGACGAAATAAAGATAGCGAATTCGTACTCCATGGCAGTTATATGTTTCTTCAAGTTTAATAAGAAATGTTTCATTTCTTTAAATAATCTCGGTGACATATTTAAATACTTGTGAGAATCGGGTTTGAAAGATGATAGCACCACGCTGTCCTGATGTGTTATACGCACGTAGAAAAGTATGAAAATTCATTATGTGTCAAGTTTCGTTCCCGAGATCACTATGTAGTACCGTTTATACGTACACTTCACATCACACAGTTCAAATAAAAATAATTAAAACGGAGTAGTTACCTAGCAACTGCTTGTTTATTCTTCATAACGTTTTTTGTGCGCTTTGAGTAAACATCACATTTATCTTATCTATCAAATTTAATTATTTTAATACCATTTCACTGATTTTATTTTCCTTATTAATTGTTATTTACAATTAATGAACGTAAAGGAGATGTTAAATATCCTCTTGATTTACTTAAAAAGAAACTTAAGAAGTATCAAGACCTCATTGACAGCAGTGAGCTTTCTGATGATCCCGATGACTTTCTTGTAGACCCTGGATCAGATGGTAAATACATCCTGTTATTTTTTTAACTTCCCGCTAAGAAAATTGAAAATTTTCAAAAATCGGGAAGTTATTGTTTTCACTCCGTTTTTCGAAAATCGAGTTTTCATCAGACCTCGACGTTTTGAGGTCCTAGGAAGCTTTCCTGACTATTTCCGCGGTGATGTCACCGTGTCTGTATGTATGTGTATGTGTGTGTGTGTGTGTGTGTGTGTTTTTTTTTTTTTTTTTAGAGGGGGGAATCCTTTTTGCGGATTCCAGGCATACCTGTTTCGCCTGGATATGTGAAGACTCGACGCAGCGTCATACTAAAACTCGACGCTAACGCCCCTACTCACTAAACCCTAAACCCCTTTTCTTCTTTCTTCTAATTCCTCATGAGAACCGCCGTTAAGCATTACTTCGTGAGGGGAGGAACTAGCTACTGCTCTTCCTTCTGGTGGCTAAGGTGTTAACTACCTTCCTTCGATCTTCTGATATTTGCTCTTCTTCTTTCGGTGGAACGCAAGTCTTTGAGGACTTCTGTTGCAAACGTGTTGGTAGCGTTCCAGGCAGCTTCTGATGACAACATTGCTTCCACTAGTGAATCTGGTTGCATTCTCTGGTTCAGGATCCTCTCCAACTCTTTACGCTATGGATTGAAACGAGGACATACAAAGAAGACGTGCTCCGCATCTTCAGCAACTCCTGGGCAGGAAGGGCACTCCGAAGAGTCATCGTGCTTAAAGCGGTGTAGATACTCTCGAAAACACCCGTGTCCCGACAACATCTGCGTAAGATAGTAATTGACCTCGCCGTGATTCCGGTTAAGCCAAATGCCGATCCGAGGTATGAGGCGGTGCGTCCACCTACCCTTCTCTGCAGCATCCCATTGTAGTTGCCATCGGCCTATGCTGTTCTGCCGTTCTTTAATTCTAAGTTCTTCAGGGCTCAGTGCAGTTGACCTTTTTCGTTGGTAAAGGGCTCGTCTTTCCTTTGCTAGAACTCTAAGAGGTAGGGTTCCGGCAATGACGCACACTGCTTCTTCTGATATAGTACGGAAGGCACTAGCTACTCGTAGGGCACTCAGTCGATATACTGGTCCAGCTTTTCTCCATGATTTCTGGGTTTCCAGTGCATCAGCCTAAATGGATATTCCGTAAGTGAGCACTGATGTGACTACTGATGACAATAGTAGCCTCCTGCTCTGCATTGGGCCTCCGATGTTAGGCATCAGTCGTGCGAGACTAGCCCTCACTACTGACGCTTTGACACTGACGTGTTCCACCTGCTGCTTGAAGTTGAGTCGGGCATCCAGCATCACTCCCAGATAACGGATAAATGTTTGTGATGTTATTTCTTGTTCTCCGACTCTCAATTTGATGGTTTCTACCGTTTTTCTACGAGTGATGAGCACTGCCTCGGTTTTATGCTTGGCTAGTTGCAAGTTCATCATGTCTATTTACAAATTGACTCGTTTGAATGTAATATCAAATGCCATTTCTATCTCTTCGAGGTGCTTTGCGACGATCACGACAGCTACGTCATCCGCATATGCTACAAGTTTGACTCCCGTGGGCAATGCTATTCTCAGGAGGCCATCATACATGATGTTCCATAGTAGAGGACCTAAAACTGATCCTTGTGGCACTCCTCCGGAGATTTCATACACTTCCGTACCGTTCTTCGTGTGGTGTGTGTGTGTGTGTGTGTGTGTGTGTGTGTGTGTATGTATGTGTGTAGGTGTGTAAATCTTTTATAACTTTTGAACGGATCATCTGATTCGATCGAAATAAGGGGCGTTCTGAAGAGTTCTTTTGCTCCTAGAATTCTGATACTAATTTACAGAATTTGAGTCGATCAATTTTGAGAAATCTCAAAAATAAAATTTCCAAAAATTCGTTTCTTTGAAATATCTTTCAAACGGCTGAACCGATCAATTCCAAAAAATAATCAGCTCTTAACCTCAAAAAACTACGTCGATTGCCACCAGCCCGGTCAAAATCGGTTGATTTGTTCGTGAGATATCGTTGTCGAAAAAAATTGAAAAAAATTTTTTTTTCAGAATATTCATGAAATTTTTAGTCTGACCAGTTTACGCTCAAAGATTTTTTAAATAACTCAAAAAACTGCGTTGAATGCCGTAAACCGCGAGAAAATCGGTTAATTCATTCAAAAGTTATTGCGGTTTGAAAATTCAAAAAATAGTGTTCTATAAAACATCCATTAGCCTTTTGAGCTCGAAGAGCTCAAAAGCACAGAACAGCGATTTATTTAAGCTCGAAGAGCTCAAAATTACACAAAAATTATATTTTTGAGCTCGAAGAGCTTAAAAAATATGTGAATTGTTGAGCACTTAGGTATGGAGGTAGCGGGAAGTTGCAGGGATGGCCTTTAGGGTCCATCGTTTTCCTAATTTTTTTTTTGGGCAATAAATTCATTTTTTATGATTTATTGTACCTTTTGTGACTGGGTTAAGTCTCTCTTGATATAACAAATAAAGTTCTGGATTTTATAAAATCTTTGATTATATGTTTTACTTCATTCGAATATCTGCATCAGTAAGTGTTATTATATACCTCTTACTTTCCTGGTCGCTATCTTAACCTAGCTCTTTTATGCTCTTGAGTAGACTTGCAGACTCGCTTGAAGACGACCATAGTCAGAGTGTTTTAACATCTGACTCTGATTCCTCCTCAGAGGTTATCAAAAATGTCCTGAAGGCGTCAAAGCAGTCACATGATACGACTGAGGCTGAAGATCCTCATCTTAGTGATGCTGTCCGTAAACTTTTGGGCACCGATAAACGAGCAACGAAAAACAAAACTTATAATTTTCATCCTGAATTAGTGGGATGCTTGAAAGATGTTCTTAAATCTGGTTTGGATAAAGAGACAAAATTGCGTATGATTGATACATACCCTAATAAAGGTAATTGCCCTCTTTCTGCGCCGGTTCTTAATCCAGAGCTGATCCCTCTCTTGCATAAGAGGGCGCGTTCTCGTGACAAATATTTTTCCAATGACCAGGATATGTGTGGTCGTAGCCTTGTAGTCTTTGGTATGGCTATTTGCAGCATTTTCAATGACGATTCAGAACCTGTGGACAAGGATGAGCTCCTCCAACTTCTCTGCGACTCCAGCAGCATGCTTTGCGAACTAATGTTCCAATTGTCTAAATCTAGACGTTTTCAGCTTTATTCTCAGGTTGGCGAGAAAAAGAAGACTGTCCTCGAGGAGTCTGTCACTGATAGTTTCTTGTTCGGCGAGAATCTGGAGAAACGAATCAAGGATTCCAACGTATGCGAGAAAACTGGATTTATACATAATTAATACCTTAGAAAAATACATTGAGGTTACGTCACCACTAATTGCTAGTACCTCAAATAATAACTTATTTATTACAATTAACTCACCACATCGTAATGCATTTAAAGATACCATTAGTCGTTGGGTCCGCTCCTTTTTAGTTAAATGTGGCGTGGGTGATAATTATACACCACATGGTATCAGACATGCATCAACTTCTTCTGCTTTAAAGAAAGGAGTTGACTTGAGCATCATTAAAAATTTGACAGGTTGGTCACAAAAATCAAAACTGTTCGAAAAATTTTATAATCGTCCTATTGTTACCGATAAAAATATTTTCGCTAGTTCCATCTTATCTTAATAATATATTTTTGTTTCGTTCTATGTTAATGTTTCATTCGAATAAAAATTTAATTTTGCTATTGCATACTATTATTTATTTCATTCATATGCTTATATATATATTATATATATAGAATCTGTTCATTGCAGCTCTGAACATCTACATAGTGATCTCAAGAACGAAACTTGAGACATAACTTAAGAATTGAGCTTCACTCGCCGAAGGCGAGTGAAGCTCAATTATAATTATGTCGATAGTTTCGTTCGAAGAGATCACTCCCTCCCAGGATTTTATATGTATAACAAATATGTTACAAAATATTGTCCCACCCAGTGATCTCTTTTTTAGAATACTTGGCTGAACTTTATGAAGAATAAACAAGCAGTTGCTAGGTAACTACTCTGTTTTATTTTTTTTTTATTTAAACTGTGTGATGTGAAGTCTACGTATAAACGGTACTACATAGTGATCTCTTCGAACGAAACTCTCGACATAATTATAATTGAGCTTCACTCGCCTTCGGCGAGTTCGCTCAATTCTTAAATTATTTGATTAAAATATATGTTTTATGTTATGCAACATAATTTTTGAAGACAATTTTTTTTTTCTAGGGGTCATTCTGGTTGGTAATTTTCAGAAAAAAATTTTTTTTTTATATTATTCGAAAGTCCATATGGGTGATCTCTGTAAGGACGTCTTAAATCTGTACAAAATTGTTCGACCAAATTATTTTTGATTTTATTAGAAAAAAATCTGGAAAACGGTTGACCCTAAAGGCCATCCCTGCAACTTCCCGCTAATTCCATATCTAAGCGCTTAAAATTGCACTTATAACGTTTTTGAGCTCTTTGAGCTCAAAAATATAATTTGTATGTTATTTCGAGCTCTCTGAGCTCTTCAAGCTCAAAAATCTGATAAAAGCTCAATAAAACAGTATTTTTTGAATTTTCAAACTGCAATAATTTCTGAATGAACTGATTTTCACGCGGTTCACGGAGAAAAAAGTATTGCTATTATAGCGATCCAGTGGATCGTGAACGAAGTATCGTGATTAGCTCAAAACAGTATTGTCATACTCTCCATACGAATACAGTTATGCTCGAAACAGTGAATACTGAATACCACGCTCAACTGTATAGTGAATATCTCAAAACATTTTCTTACTACAGCGAAACGGATCGTTATTATCACTATCCACGACGCGTTCAGCGCCACCACACGTAACCAAATCTGAAACTTACGAGTTTATTTATTTACAATTTTGGTGATTGTTCGAGACCGAGACAAATAACTAACAGACGTACGGTAAAATAAAAAGTTTGTTAAATACAAAATTTTTATAACTTTCAAAACATCTGCAAAACAACTGTACAAGAAAATTCTCTCACGCTCTTAAATTTATGATTTTACAAACATTCTCCTGTTTCCAAAAATATTTTATTTTATTTATTTTACTCTTTACAAAATTTGAGAAAAGATTTTACGTTAATCCTTTACTTTTACTTTTTTTTTATCTAAGTAGATGTCTATTACTTCATACTTGGAACCCTCATAAAATTATTTATGACCTCATTAAAGAGCATGAGATAAAAATAAGTCCCACGTTAGCTGACCTTTTTGGGCCACTAACGCTATCTCACTCTGTCAAAATATGTTTCTCTATCTAAATTTGTCACCTCTACTATCGTCATATTGACAACACCCTTTAAAACGCCTACAACTTTTCGTGACCAATCAAGAAACGTAAAAACATCCCTTCTAAATGCAGTGAATTAGACAGTAAGAAACAAACTTAAACTTTGACAAAATTACAACAGTCTACCGATAAACGTAAAACAGATAATACATACAAACATAACGTCTCCGCGAACGTCTTGCTCCCAAACTTGAAATTCAATTTCACTATTTTATGTATTAATTTGTATTAGTTGATCTTCATTTGTTTTTTATAAATAAAGAAAATTAAATTAATATATTCGTTAATCTTTAAAATAAAATAAACTAAAGAAAACATTAAAACAAACAAATAACCCCCTAACAAATTGCCGTTAAAAATCTCTAAGCGACAGTGATGAAGTAGCGATAATTGCACCAATTTATATTAACAGCGATATGGACAATTGGGTTGTTAATAAATTACTTGAGTGGAATCTTGAAAAACTCGTGTCGTTTTTTGAAGGTCTAGTAAAGAAATAAATCTTCCTATGTTAACTGTGTTAATGCTGTGTCCGTGGTTATTGTATATAATTCTACTGCGTTGATAAAGAAAAACAATGAACATTATATATTGTATTAAATAAATAACATTTGTGTTTTCATAAAAGGTTTTTTTAGTACCACTTTACGCAAAAATATGTTATTTTTTTTATAAAGTACATGGAGTAATAAAGAAGTAAAAATTCCATTAAAAAATATTTTTCTTATGATAAAAATAATTGCGTATTTTTAATGAATATATCAATAATACAAATTTCTAGGCTAATATTTTTAAAAATAAAAAAAAAAGTCATATAAAATAAATTCCAACTGCTGTCAGTCATTATTTAAACATTTTTAAACCTAACCTAATTCTTGACTGTCATATAAACTACACAAAAATTTTAAACTAATCAAGCTATACAATGAATTCGTATTTATGTTTATAACAATAATATACGAAAAAACTAAAAAAAAAAATGATCTGCAATAACATATAATTAACATTTAATCAAAAACAACTAATAATCATCTATAAACCATAGCAATATAGACATTCGATATCCGAATCCATGTGGATCGTGATAATCACAATCCACTAGATTGGACGTATGCGCATCTAAAGTATAGTCATACGTGGATCGTGATCATCACTATACTGTATCGTGATAATAGCAACACTTTTTTCTCCCTGTTGGCAGTATTCGACACAGTTTTTTCAACTCTATAATATACTTTTAAACATAAACTGATCGTACCCAAAATCTTAGAGAAATTTGAAAAATTCACTTTTTCCGAATTTTTTCGATAACGATAACTCACGAACCAATAAACCGATTTTCACGTTCTTGGTGGCGATCGATGTGGTTTTTTGGGCTCTAATAATTATTCCATTTCATCAAAAACGATCCAAAGAGAAATGTCGAAGTTATGTGAAAAAAAACACTTTTTTCGAAATTTTTCGTTTTCGATAACACTTTAACCCTTTAATGTTCGGCCTTGAATCCCCACTCTTAATTCGAGTCATATGTCTTTTTCTTTGAGTGAGAGAGCTATAGTCTTTTTCCTAGAGAGGGGGCAAGAAAAGTAGTAGAAAGGGACGCATGGACACACTACTACAACTAAACCGTCTTTCACACAACTGCATAACGGACTATGATTGGCTCTCTCCCCTAACAGCTCACACTGAGATTCATTACGCTTCCAGAACATTAAAGGGTTAACGAATCAACCGATTTTGACGGGACTGGTGGCAATCGACGTAGTTTTTCAAACTTAAGAGCGGATTAGTTTTTGGAGTTGATCGATAAAGCTGTTTAAAAGTTATTCCAAAAAAACGATTTTTTGAAAATTTTATTTATGAGATTTCTCAAAATCCAGCGAACCGAATCAATTCAAATTTTTACGAAATTTAATGGCAATGATATTCTTTGGATCGCCACCTATTTCGATCCGATCGGCTGAGCCGTTCAAAAGTTATAAGAAGTTTACATGTGTGACACACACACACACACACACACACACACACACACACACACACACACACTCGGGGCAGAAGAGATACTGCTACCGGGCGCGTCTCCCCGAGCGGATGGGAGAACGCTCGCTGTCCTTGGATGACACTTAATCTCTTAGTTGATGAGGTACAGCGGGTAGGAGCCAAGCAAAATAACCAAACAAAATACGCTCCCGTGGACAAAACTCCCCTTTAATGGGTTGGTCGCACTAACTGACCTAGCAAGACGATCGTTCTCTGCTGTGACCCACTGGGAGTGACCGGAACCTGTATCGTAGTTTCCGACGATGCAGGCCACGGCTGATGTGAGCTTGCTCTACCGAGGTGTAAGTTGCAGCAGTGGATCAGGAGCCAGCCACTTCGGGCCTTGATCAGGAAGTACGCAGTGAGTGTTAGAGATCGGAATCTTCACCGCTCCGAGCGAGTCTAGTCCGTCCGTGTATTCCGGGACTGGCTAAGTGTCGGCTAGGCCTCAGGGAACTGGGGTAGGAGTACTATCTCCGAGGGTACACACGTTCCTAGTTATGGCAACCCGCTCCACTCCGTACGATGCGCTGGTAAATTAAAAAGTATGAGTAATGCACAGGAAACAAACAAGAGTGAAAACGGGCCTCATGCCCAGCAAGACGCACTGCTACTTAGTGCAAAGATGAAGAGGACAGATGCGCTGGCACATCTGGAGAAGCTAGTCAGTGGACTGCAGGACTTTCTCCAAACCAAGCAAAATATCCACACGGAGATCAAGTCGAAGTCGACGAACATCTGCAGTGCCCTGAGAAGGTTCAAAAAACTGGACCAAGAATGGCAGGAGATCCAACAACAACACGGTAATATCGTGATGAAGACGAGTGTGACAGCGGTTTCACCAGCAAAAGCCGACACGTTTGTCGAGGAGATGGACACAGGTGGTGAGGGTGACGTCGAGTCAGTTGTCGAAGACGGAGAGGAAACTGGAACTGATATCAGGCCCGGGAAAAGGAAAGAACGAAATTCCCCAGACTCAATGACCAGCCGTACTAAGAAGAAGAAGGACCTTAAACCAAGTCCCCCGAAAAACGCGGTAACACAGAACGGCGGAAAAAAGGAGGTGAATGAATGGCAAAAAGTCCAGTCAAGGAAGTCCAAGAGAGAGCAAGCAGTAGAAAAGCTCCAGAAGCAACCGCCGAAGGAGTCCAGGCCAGAGCCTAATCGGAAAGAACCGCGCAAACGGATCAGGCCGGACGCACTGATCATCCGCCCCGCAGAGACGGCAAAGTATGCTGAAATTCTGAAGCGAATAAAGCAGGACGTCCCTGACGAACAGGTCCGTACTACAGTGGATAAGATCCAAAGAACTAGGACCGGGAGCTTGCTGATTACGCTTTCGAGGAAGAGCGCTGACCGAGGCCAAGCCTTACAGAAGACCATCGCGGACATCCTCCAAGAAGACGCGAAGGTAATCTGCAAAGGGCCACAGGAAGACGTCGAAATCCGAGATCTTGACGGTACCACAACCAAGGAGGATATTCAGGCTGCCTTGCAAACGGAAATCGGAGAAATCTGCGAGATACCACTAGGGACAATTAAGATTCATAAGGCCTAGAGAGGTACTCAGACAGCTGTTGTGACACTACCAGCAGCTGCAGCGCGGAAGATATTGACAGGAAGCGGTAAAGTCCGGATCGGCTGGGCCAACTGCCGAATCAGAGCTACGAGGAGACCAATCCAATGTTTCAAGTGCTGGCACTTTGGACATCTTGGATCCCAGTGCAAGAGCAATGTGGATCGGTCTAAGCTATGTATTAGGTGCGGACAAGAGGGACACAAGATTGCTGAATGCAAAAACCCAGCGAAATGTGTATTATGCGCGGATCAAAGTGCGGAGAACTCGGCTCATCATGCCGGCGCATCCAGGTGCCCAGTATTTAAAGAGGCACTCCAGAAGATAACAAACAAACAGACATGAAGATATTGCAGCTAAACCTAAACCATTGCGTAGCTGCACATGATCTGCTTATGCAAACAGCAAGAGAACTAGAGTTAGACTTAGTAATGATAGCAGAGCCATACAGATACCTGAATACCCAGCCTTGGGAATCTGACAGCACCACCAAGGCTGTCATCTGGTCTTGTGGTAAGCATCCCTTCCAAAGTGTAGTTAACAATGATAATGCCGGCTTTGTAGCAGCAACAGTTAACGGCATCCGTTTCTACAGCTGTTATGCACCACCTAGTCTAAAGAAAAGAAGAATATCCCAGCGTGGCTATCGACGACCTAACTCTGCGGAGCTGGTCGCAGAATATAAAAAAGCCCATCGATCATTGAACAAAGCCATCAAGGATAGTAAGAGACAATGCTGGAAAGAGCTCATCAACGAGGTGGATAAAGACGTGTGGGGTAGACCTTATAAGGTGGTTATGACCCACCTAAAAAAACAACAAATGCCATCACCTACGTGTCCTCAACTTCTCCAGAAAATCGTCACTGCACTATTCCCACAGCAACGCAACTTCGATTACCAGTTGGCGCCAGGCGAACTGGATGACACTCCACCTGTCACTGAAGAAGAACTGCTGGAGGCCTGTAACCGTGTAGGGAATAATAAAGCGCCGGGATTGGACGGAATCCCTAATATAGCCTTGAAAACCATCATAAAAGCAGCTCCAACATTATTCCTAGACGTTTATAATTCATGCCTTAAGGAGGGGACTTTCCCGCATAAGTGGAAACAGCAACGATTGGTACTGTTACCTAAAGGGAAGAAACCACCGGATGAACCGTCATCTTACCACCCACTTTGCATGCTAGATACAGCGGGTAAGATATTTGAACGCATAATTCACCAGAGAATTGAAGCAGTAGTCGACCCACTCCTGGCAGACAATCAGTATGGATTCCGGAAAGGACGATCAACCCTGGACGCAATCAAACTGGTTGTTGATACGGCCAAGGAAGCAATCGCAGGAACCAGATGGAAGGGTGGAACGAAAGAGTATTGCCTGGTGGCGACCCTAGACATCAGAAACGCATTCAACTCCGCCAATTGGGAATGCATCATGCAGGCCCTCCAAGAGAAGAATGTACCAGAATACCTTCTTAAGATCGTAACAAGCTACTTTGAAAATAGGGTCTTGAAGTATGACACGAAGAACGGTCCGAGGGAGTATGATATTACTGGAGGTGTACCACAAGGTTCAGTCCTAGGCCCGCTCCTGTGGAATATTATGTATGACGGGCTATTAAGACTAACTCTGCTCAAACTCGTAGCATATGCAGATGACGTAGCCGTAGTGATCGTTGCCAAACACCTTGACGAGATAAATGATATGTTCACTCACTTTTGAGCACGTTAACCGGTGGATGGACGCAGTGAACCTGCAACTGGCGCAACACAAGACTGAGGCAGTACTTATTACCAGCAGAAAAGTGGTAGAGACCATTAAGCTGAAAGTCGGCGAACAAGAAATCACATCACAACCTTATATCCGATATTTGGGAGTGATGCTTGATGCCCGACTCAACTTCAAGCAGCAAGTGGAACATGTCAGTGCCAAAGCGTCAGTAGTGAGGGCTAGTCTCGCACGACTGATGCCGAACGTCGGAGGCCCAAAACAGAGCAGGAGGCTATTATTGTCATCAGTAGTCATATCGGTGCTCACTTACGGAATATCCATTTGGGCCGACGCATTAAAGACGCAAGAATCATGGAGAAAGGCTGGACCAGTATATCGACTGAGTGCCCTACGAGTAGCTAGTGCCTTCCGCACTATATCAGAAGAAGCAGTGTGCGTCATTGCTGGAACCCTACCTCTTAGAGTTCTAGCAGAGGAAAGACGGGCCCTTTACCAACGAAAAAGGTCAACTGCACTGAGCCCTGAAGAACTTAGAATTGAAGAACGGCAGAAGAGCATAGGCCGATGGCAACTACAATGGGATGTTGCAGAGAAGGGTAGGTGGACGCACCGTCTCATACCTCGGATCGACATTTGGCTTAACCGGAATCACGGTGAGGTCAATTACTATCTTACGCAGATGTTGTCGGGACATGGGTGTTTTCGAGAGTATCTACACCGCTTTAAGCACGATGACTCTTCGGAGTGCCCGTCCTGCCCAGGAGCTGCTGAAGACGCGGAGCACGTCTTCTTTGTATGTCCTCGTTTCGATCCACAGCGTGAAGAACTGGAGAGGATCCTGAACCAGAGAATGCAACCAGATTCACTAGTAGAAGCAATGTTGTCATCAGAAGCTGCCTGGAACGCTACCAACACGTTTGCAACAGAAGTCCCTAAAGACTTGTGTTCCACCGAAAGAAAAAGAGCAAATAGCAGAAGATAGAAGGAAGGTAGTTAACACCTTAGCCACCAGAAGATAGAGCAGTAGCTAGATCCTCCCTTCACGAAGTAATGCCTGACGGCGGTTTCCATGAGGGATTAGAGGAAAGAAGGAAAAGGGGTTTAGGGTTGAGTGGGTAGGGGCGTTAGTGTCGAGTTTTAGTATGACGCTGCGTCGAGTCGCCACATATCCAGGCCAAACAGCTATGCCTAGAATCCGTAAAAAGGATTCCCCCCCCCTAAAAAAAAAAAAAGAAACACACACACACACACACACACATACACACACACACATACCTGCGGAAAAGGAGAAACTGCTATCAGGCGCGTCCCCCCGTAGCGGATGGGAGAACGCTCGCTGTCCTTGGATGACACTAGGTCTCTTAGTTGATGAGGTACAGAGGGTAGGAGCCAAATAAAATACGCTCCCGTGGACAAAACCCCCCCCCCTCCCCCTTTAATAGGTTGGTCACACTAACTGACCTAGCAAGACGATCGTTCCCTGCTGTAACTCACTGGGAGTGTCCGGAACCCGTGTCGATTATTTCCGACGATGTAGGCTATGGCTGATGTGAGCTTGCTCTGCCGAGGTGTAAGTTGCAGTAGCGGATCAGGAGCCAGACACTTCGGGCCTTGATCAGGAAGTACGCAGTGAGTGTTAGAGATCGGAATCTTCACCACCCCGAGCGAGTCTAGTCCGTCCGTGTATTCCGGGACTGGCTAAGTGTCGGCTAGGCCTCAGGGAACTGGGGTAGGAGTACTATCTCTGAGGGTACACCCGTTCCTAGTTATGACAACCCGCTCCACTCCGTACGATGCGCTGGTAAATCAAAAAGTATGAGTAATTTACAGGAAACAAACAAGAGTGGAAACAGGCTTCATGCCCAACAAGCAGCGATTAAAGCAAGCGCTGAAATGAAGAGAACGCAAGCGCTGGAGCGCCTTGAAAAGCTGACCATTGAGCTGCAAGAGTTTGTCCAAACTAAGGTCAATATCCACAAGGAGATAAAGATCAAGACAACCGGTGTAGTCAATGCTCTTGGAAGATTCAAGAAACTGGACGAGGAATGGCAGTCATCACGACGACGTATTCAAACTGAAGTTGAGACGGAACAAGTAATGGACACTGGAGCCGACAGTGACGGCGAATCTGCTGCTGAGGACAAGGGTGAAACTGACACAAGGCCTGGAAAGAGAAAGGACTGAAATTCGCCAGAGCCAACCGACAAAGTCACAAAGAAGAAGGACTTGAAAAAAAGCCCTCCCCAACGACTGGCAGGGCAGGGCGACGAACCTAAGAAGGCGACTGATTGGAAAAAAGTACAGTCTAAGAAGGAGAAGAGGAAGCTAGCTAGAGAGCAACTCTCAAAGCAGCCGCCGAAGGAGCCCAGGGCAGAGCCTAAGCGGAAAAAACCACGCAAATGGATCAGACCCGACGCACTGATCATCCGCCCGGCCGAGAAAACAAAGTATGCCGAGATTCTGTGTCGCATAAAGCAGGACGTCCCAGATGAGCAGGGTCGTTCAACGGTAGATAAGATCAACAAGACCAGAAGTGGCGACTTGTTGATTACGATTTCGAGGAAGAGCACTGACAAAGGCCAAGCCCTCCAAAAGACGATCGCAGACATCCTTAAGGAGGAGGCCAAAGTGATCTGCAAAGGACCACAGGAGACCATCGAGATCCGAGATGTCGATGACGACACGACGAAAGAGCATATTCAGACCGCTCTAAAGAGAGAAGCTGGAGAAAGTTGTGAAATCCCACTAGAGGCAATCAAAATCCGTAAAGCCTTTAGGAGTACGCAGACAGCCACAGTGTTACTATCAGCAGCTGCAGCACAAAAGTTACTGGAGGGAAACTGCAAAATAAGGATCGGCTGGGTCAATTGCCGAATGAAAGCAACGAAGAGACCCATACAATGCTTGAAATGCTGGCACTTTGGGCACTTCGGATTTCAGCGCAAAAGCGAAGTCGACCAGTCTAAGCACTGCATAAGGTGCGGAAAAGAAGGACACAAAATTGCTGATTGTAAAAATCCAGCTAAATGTGCACTGTGTGTTGAACAGCATGGCGTAGATAAGGCGGCTCACCATGCAGGCACGAACAGATGCCCCGTCTTCCAAGAAGCGCTCCAGAAGATAACGAAGCCAAGAACATGAAGATATTGCAGGTCAACCTCAATCATTGTGAGGCTGCGCCTGACCTGCTCATGCAAACTGTGCGCGAATTAGAGGCAGACGTAGCACTTATAAGTGAGCCTTATAGACACCTGAGTAACCAACCCTGGGAATCCGACAGCACTAACAAAGCTGTCATCTGGTCCTGCGGTAAATGTCCTTTTCAGAGAACAGTCAACAATTAAGAAGCTGGCTTCGTAGCAGCATGGGTAGATGACCTCCGCTTCTACAGTTGCTATGTACCACCTAGTCTCTCTAATGAACAGTTTGAAGACTTCCTTGATCGGCTAACTGAGGACGCAAGAAAACACTTTCCCGCGGCAATAGCTGGTGACTTCAATTCCCGGGCAGCAGACTGGGGCAGCAAGTTCACTAATACACGTGGGAAAGCACTTCTCGAGGAAATGGCCACACTGGACGTGATCCTTCTTAACACCGGTGACACACCAACGTATACTAAGGGAGAGGCAAACTCAATTGTCGACCTTACATTTGTCAGCAGTTGCTTAGCTCGAAGAGGTTTTTCTTGGAAAGTATTGAACATCTACACAGCCAGTGACTATAGTGCGATACTATGGGAAATATCAATTGGCCAGAATCTAACAAGAGTCAACAGGAATGCCAGCGCGGTTGGGTGGACAGTTAAATCTCTTAACCTCACTGCTTTAGTAGTAGCCCTAGAGTGCGATCCGATCATCGTAGAAACTGCTGAAGATAAGACCAAGGACCTAATGAGAAGAGTCACTCAGGCTTGCGACGCCAGTATGTCTCGGAAACGTGGCATGAATTCAAGACCTTCGGTGCACTGGTGGAACGATCACATTAGCATTCTACGTTCAGAGTGTCTTAAAAAGAGAAGAAAGTCTCAGCGTGGCTACAGACGACCTAACTCCGCAGAGCTGTTGGCAGAGTATAAAAAAGCCCGTCGAAAACTAAACAGAGCCATTAAAGAAAGCAAAAGACGCTGCTGGAAGGAACTGGTCGCAGAAGTAGAGAAAGATCCATGGGGCAGACCGTATGAGGTGGTTATGACCCACCTGAAATGCCAGCCAATGCCATCACCTACGTGTCCACAGCTCCTAGAGAAGACTGTTACTGCGCTGTTTCCCCAACAGCCGGTATTCACCTACAAGTTGGAGCAGCTCAACCCTGAAGACATCCCAACTATCACGTTGGATGAGTTGATAGAGGCAGGCAATCGAGTAGGGAATAATAAGGCGTCGGGATTGGACGGAATCCCTAATATTGCCCTGAAATCAATCCTTAGGGCAGCACCGGCATTATTCCTGGACGTTTACGATACATGCCTGAAGGAAGGGACTTTTCTCCAGAAGTGGAAACAGCAACGGCTAGTGCTACTTCCGAAGAGGAAAAAGCCGCCGGAAGAACCGTCATCCTATCGACCACTCTGCATGTTAGACACGGCCGGCAAGATATTCAAGCGCATAATTCATCAGAGAATGGAGGTTGTAGTCGATCCTCTCCTGGCAGAGAACCAGTTCGGTTTCCAAAAAGGATGGTCAACTCTGGATGCGATCAAATTGGTTGTTGATACAGCCAAGGATGCAATCGCCGGAACGAGATGGAAGGGTGGAAAGAAGAAATACTGCTTG